>NW_013677619.1:8044-12012 GCF_000517525.1 Limulus polyphemus | reverse complement strand
CAGCTAAACTATCAGTGATGTTACATAGCTACGTAGTTAACCTGTTCACACTTTATCAGCTAAACTATCAGTGATGTTACATAGCTACGTAGTTAACTTGTTCTCACTTTATCAGCTAAACTATCAGTGATGTTACATAGCTACGTAGTTAACTTGTTCACTCGTTACTAGCTAAAATTGGCAGTTATAAGAGATAGCTACGTAGTTAACTTGTTCTCACGTTATAAGCTAAGCTGTCAGTGGTATTACATAGCTACGTAGTTAAATTGTTCATTCGTTACTAGCTAAACTGGCAGTAATAAGAGATAGCTACGTAGTTAACTTGTTCTCACGTTATAAGCTAAGCTGTCAGTGATTTTACATAGCTACGTAGTTAACTTGTTCACTCGTTATTAGCTAAACTGGCAGTAATAAGAGATAGCTACGTAGTTAACTTGTTCTCACGTTATAAGCTAAGCTGTCAGTGGTATTACATAGCTACGTAGTTAACTTGTTCATTCGTTACTAGCTAAACTGGCAGTAATAAGAGATAGCTACGTAGTTAACTTGTTCTCACGTTATAAGCTAAACTGGCAGTGATGTGTTTGTTTGTAATTAAGCACAAAACTACACAATGGGCTATCTCTGCTCTTTCCGCCACGGGTATCGAAACCCGGATTCTAGCGTTGTAAGTCCGTAATTATTGTAACACAATTGGTCATGTTTAGCAAAGAAATGGGACACGACCGTAGCTTATATCATTTGTTTGTCACGTGAAAATTCCTGACATACTTAACAGGTGAACAAAATAAACTATAACTTTTGTGACTGATCCATCTATTTCTATAATTGGATTGTATTGTATTGTTTGTTTATTTCCTGTGTAAGTTATTTCCGAGGAACTTCAGCGATACAAGCTCTTTCTTAAATAAAACTAGATTATTCTTTCTCAATACAACTTGGTAATACACAGAATTTCCACAGTCAATACGTTTGCAATCTCGATAACAAAACACACACTTTATATTACCGTCACTACTGCTCGCTTGACTCAATTATCTGTCTCTATGTCTATCTATCTGCAATTATATCTCCACTTTATTTGCCGGGCTTATATACTAAAAAAGAGGGCGCCTGGAACAGACTAGAGTTGCCAGGACAATTCAAAATCCTTCGAGAATCTCATGACGTGATACCAGTGTCACATGACTTCCGCTGTCGTAACAGTATTTTATAGTTTCAAAAACTTTAAATTATTCTATTAACCTATTTCGTTTAATTCTTATATTTTAAGAGTTTTTTATAATCTGGTTCAGTAGTTCTCAAACAGTTTAGATCCACGAACCCCTTCCATGACAAAAGTGAAATAAACATATATACGTCTTTGTTTGTTTGTTTTTAAGCACAAAACTACGCAACTGACGATCTGTACTGTGCTCACCGCCGTTATCGAGCTGTGTGTGCAGCGCTTATTATGTTTATGGGAACCCTACTTTTAGCCGTTATGAGCCTCCACACATACTATTAACACACACGCTCTCAATATGATATAATGTATTGGTAGTGTAATTTTATTATTCAGATTCTTACATTAGAAACAGATTTTCTTTTTGTTCTGGTGCAGTTTACCGTACAGCTGTTTTTTAAGCTATAAATATTAACTGTTACTAAGGATTATCATTGTTTCGGTATTTGTTAAATGTACTTATGTTTCACCTAGCTATGCATTTTTGAATCCTAGTTAAAATTCTGCTTTAATATTTCAAATGTGGTCGGCGACGTAAGCCAAAAGGTGGTGCATGCTAACAGGCTTTGGCGTTATCATGGTCTAGTACATTTCAGTTGGAATGAAGTGAACAACGGAACAAAAGACGCCGCTGAAGACGTGTCACCTAAAAAAGCCACTGTCGAAGAAGAAATTCTACTCGGTTTTTGACAAGGGAAACAGTGAAGCCCTTAATGAAGTTATTACCACTGATGTGACTATTACCGATATTACCTGATGGAGAATATGAACCTCACGTGAACCAGAAGCCAACGAGACGGAGGTCAATACTGAAGAAGATACGTCCCGTAAAATTAAGCGACTTTGTTGAATTTTAATGTTGTGTTTGTAAATTCTGTACATTTAATTAAGTTATTGTTAATTGTTTATTGGTTCAATGTAAGTGGCTATTGTTCGGGACTAACAATACTAAGGCAGTGTTACGACAGCGGAGGTCACGTGACTCTGGTAACACTTCATATTCTCGAAGGTTCGTGAATGCTCCAGCGTTTACTAGATTTCGGTATTATTGTACATATAATACGGTCAAGACGTGACGGCAACAATGTAATGTGTAATTGACAGTTGAGTCGAGCACGTGAGACGTTCGTTGTGAATTATAGCGTTTGTTATAGCGCGACTGTGGAAATTAAGTGTATTGCAAAGTTTTATTGAGAAAGAATAAACTAGTTTTATTTAAGAAAGGACTTGTGTCGCTAACGTTTCATCGGAAATAAATTATACGGGAAGTTAACTAACGACCAGAGACGTAACATTATATATCTTAATAAACAATTCTCTAAAGTTGACATTTCTGAATGGAATTGATCAACGGAAAGTCGTACGTTTAGAATATCGTTAACCATGAATGTTAACCTGTGATACTTGTGTTAAAAAACAAAAACGTTATATTTGTGTAATACTTGATTAAAATAAATGAGTTATTATTGAATTAAAAACTAGAGGGTAAAATCAAAAGGTTTTAGTACTAAAGAAAGGGGTTTATAAATAATGACATAATATAAATACAAGTTCAAACACAGACTATAGAAAAGTTATTTTCGTTCGTAAATATTGTATTGTTAGTGTGATTTACACGATAAATATACAGTTTGAATAATTTCTCTGCACGAAAAACAGTTCTTTACAATACTAATTAGATTGTAAGTAAAACTATTATATGTATGTAAACAATGAATTAGACTCTACACTTAAACAAACAGCGATACTTGAAATGTTAGTTTTAAACAATCAAACGCTTTCTTTATTATCGATTAGATTATTTTTGTTTGTTTAAAGTTAAACACAAAGTTATACAATGAAATATTTGTGTCCTGCCCATCATAAGAAATCAATTCTAAATTTTAGCTCTGTTTATCCGTAAATTTACTATTCACAAAAACGGGGATAACGAAGTAAAAATATAAAATAGAACCTGTGTATGAATATATCTGTAAAAAGACAAATAGTATTACCTTTAGTTAGTGTGAACCATTCCATATATATCTAGAGAGTGAATGTTTTATGCTAATATATAAAACAGTCGTTTTCTAGACTATGTAAGTTAAACAAGTATATGTGTTTAAACCATGCTACATACTTAATCCATCTGTTGTATGTAAAATGTTAAGTATTCCTACATTTTAATCATTATTGAATAAATAGATGAAGTGTGAGGATTTTCATAGTTAGACATTCCAAATAACTGGTGTAAAACGTTGTCTGCTCTATTTTTGTTTTTTTCGAATGACGATTAAATATTCATAATTTAATGTTGAACAGGTGTACAGTCCAACATCGTTCTTTTACTCTTGAGTTTTATTTTACAAACGAATGGCCCATCGTTACTACTCGAAGAGCATGCTGTCCAGAACTTGATGTTAATGTTGCTCCTTCTGAACATGTGATCGACGTTAATTGTGGTTTCCATAAGATGGAGCCACATGATATACAGTCGGATTTAAAAATGACAGTGTTGGGAGATTTGTTCCCAAACACCTACACGGTATTATTTGTCATATTTAATGGTTCATAAAAATGTTTTTGAACTACAGTTTTATAAATAATTAACACAATCTATACCGACATATTTTATTGTCAATGGTTTCAGTTTAAATACCAACACTTCTATTGTCTATCACAACACAGGTTCGTGGTGTTGATAAGTTGTCTTCCCTCTAGTCTATAGTTGGAAAATTAAGGAGAGTTAGCGCAGATATCCTTG
>NW_013677619.1:3981-7091 GCF_000517525.1 Limulus polyphemus | reverse complement strand
GTCTTTAATATCCACAACTGTTCTTATTTACAAGATACCATAACCAAGGTAACAAGAATATTAATTGTTGGAATAATCAAACAGAACATAATTGTTAAAACACATCAATAAATTCAACTATTATTAACAGAGATGCTGGTCGACACCTTTGTGTTCAATCGTACAAATCTCTATTGTCAACAGAAGACGATACATAAAGTTAAATACTGATGTAACTTATTAATAGCTGTTGTTCATATAATAAACGTGATTGTACCGTTATTGTTTTGGCTGTGATATCCTGAATATCACAACCAAACTTTTATCAAGTTATGTTACATATAGTAGCTAATTGTAAAATACTGTAACGTTACGTTGATAATATTCTATTAAACTATCTATTAATGTTATTGGAGCACAGGGGCATATTTGTTATGGAAGAAAAGAGAGGGGCACGTGACCTCCACAAACATTCCAGAATATAGTAGAATCATATATATGATGATCGACGTTCTCTTGACACACTGATAAAAGTAAAACAAAAACAGCTAATGTTAAACTTGTTGACACAGCTCCTCCATCCAGAATTACTCTGTTATGGCGGCTGAGTTTCGGTAAATAAATAATAAAATCAGTTACTTTTAAACAAACTAATATTAATGTGATGTAGAGTTGTTGTTTTTTAACAATGTAGTTTATATCAATTAATGTTTCTACAGCCTTACCTTAAACTGTTGATGTTTGTAACCTTTATTTATCCCTGATATCTTCCATAGTCACGATGTTCTCCATCATGTCCTCCAATAATTCCTCCATCATATTCTCCACGATATCTTCCTCTTCTACCACCTCCCATCTGACCTTCAACAGCAGGAAGAATGAAACAACCCAACAACAAGCAGACGACAAGAACTGCAACAAGTGTCGTTTTCATACTTCACCGCAAATAACCGACCTTTTCATGGTATAATAATAAAGTAAACAGACCGTAAACAAACTAAGAAGTTTTGTCTAGTTTTAAAGTACAACTGTATCCATCTGACATATCTGTTAAAGTAAAAACCGGATTTGTTGTCACTTTGTGTTCATCACTGTAGTATCTTAGTTACTCAAATCTTTAGTTCGTATCTACGTTTATTTTATCACTTTAACCACATACATAGAAGACATTTCTGACAAGAGACTTAAGTATATTCATCAACCTAAATATTACTGACGTTTCCTTAAACTAATCTTCTATGTGATAATGGAGCACGTGCAAGATTGAGTTTACGTAAAATATCTTGTGGTATAACTTTCGTAATAAGTGTAGAATAATTTACCTCTTGCTTGATGTTCTCTAGATTTCTGAGGGGGGGGGGGGTTCAGCTCTGTACAAAGTCGTTTCTTTTATATTTATAAGTAACAATGAGATCTGGTTACGAAACGGTTTGAGTGGGATTCGGTAGATCTCAAGGATACTTGTAACGTTTCACCAATAGACGATGTTTCCTGCAGAAGTTAAATTGTAAAACAGCTGTCTTCATTTCTATGTTCTCTGATTGGACAGTCAAGGATAGAAAGAGGTGTTCCCAAGTTCCTTGTAATAGGAAGTTAAATATTGCTAGCTGAGGATAGGCTAGAAGGATGCTGGTTCGATAAGGATTATTACTAAAGTAAGTTTCTGTTGAACGTTAAACTCATGTTTCATGTCTGTTTTCTAATAACAGTTGTTTGATATTAAAATATAAATTCACTGCAACTTGCTATATTATAAAATGTTTTCCTGATGGCCAATTCAGTCATTCATGTGTAAATACATATTCCAAATTAAAACTGTCAAAGCTTGTTTCCAGTTCTCGGGGTTTCTCAGGATTATCGTGTTAGGTTCACGTGCTTATAAATCTCTCTCATTCTGTCTGATAGGGATTTTGAAGTGTCCCTTGTTCGGTGGTCTGTCTTTACAGTTCAGTATCTGTTGTGCTACTTGTGTTAGGTTTACCGTTCTGCGGTTCACGTGCTTTGTTACGTCTCCGTTTGTTAATTGATTTTCTGTAACTTCGTTCCGACGAAACTTAAGCGATACAAGTTCTTTCTTAATAAAATCTGGTTTATTCTTTCCGAATACAACTTTACCGATACACTCAACTTCAACAATCGCGCCAAACAAACGCTATTAACGACGAACGTACTCAATAATACTTCTGACTGCAGATCAGTTACTCACTATCTATACACACATTACCTTACCTTGCGTCACGTTGTCCCCTCTTATATATATACCAAACTACCCAATATCTAGCAAATACTAGAGCATTCGCCAAGATACGGGATAGTTCTAGAAACGTGGCGTCACTGTAGTCATGTGATCTCGATGACGCAACAGCTTGTTGGTTCGTTCTTGTCTCCTGGCTGTCGTTCGTCTAGACGTTTGTTTGCCACTCGAACTTTCGTACTGATACACAGTCATGGATTTATTTAACTATTTGATTTCATCATTAAACGGAAACAAGTTTTCTAATATCCATTCGGTTGTTAAAATATAGTTGAGTTTAATTCTCAGATAGGCTGTGTTAACTTGTTTTTTACTTTGTTTCTTATCATGAACGGTATACTTGTTAAGTAGGATAACATTAGGGCAAATTTATTTTTGGGTACATTATAAGTAATATAAGGGGTTAAATATTATGGAGCCAAAGGCGTGTTTTTTTGTGTTTTTTTATAAAAACAGAGAAATAAATTATTTTGATATGAATTAGATCCATTAATGATCCTACCTTGTTGGTAGACATAACATATCAGTGGCAAAGGTCAACATTAAATATGAAACAGCTGTAAAAATTATCAACATTTAAACAGCTAATATTTCTTTGTTTGGTTGAAGTTAAGCACAAAGCTACAAAATGGGATACTAAAACCCGTTTTTAGCGTTGTAAGTCCGCAGACATACCGCTGTGCCATTAGGGGACGAACATGTTGTAACATACCAATGTCAAAGACCAACATTAAACAACACTAGATATTAACGACATTTAAATAAGTAGTAATATACCAGTGTCAAAGACCAACATTAAACAACACTAGATATTAACGACATTTAAACAAGTAGTAACATACCAGTGTCAAAGACCAACATTCAACTAAACATAGCT
>NW_013677619.1:0-3062 GCF_000517525.1 Limulus polyphemus | reverse complement strand
AGGCTTAGATCTAGTAGCCTTGTATTTAACTAACACCTAGATCTAGTAGCCTTGCTAATTAACCAACATCTAGATCTAGTAGCTTTGCTAATTAACCAACACCTAGATCTAGTAGCCTTGCTAATTAACCAACACTTAACTAGTAGCCTTGCTAATTAACCAACATCTAGATCTAGTAGCTTTGTCTAATTAACCAACACTTAACCTAGTAGCCTTGCTAATTAACCAACATCTAGATCTAGTAGCTTTGCTAATTAACCAACACCTAGATCTAGTAGCCGCTAATTAACCAACACCTAGATCTAGTAGCCTTGCTAATTAACCAACACCTAGATCTAGGATCTAGTGTTGGTTAATTAGCAAGGCTATAGTAGCCTTGCTAATTAACCAACACCTAGATCTATCTAGGTATAATTACTGAACTTTAACACCATGTTGTTAATGTCCTTTTCATCATTTTAGTAGGAACTTCTTTTGGAATACTTTGTCTTTAATCATAAATACTACATTAAACAAACATAACTATATATTTCTGCCTTATCGAACAGCCGCCATGTCCGTTTAATTACAAGATTTTTTGGCTCGACAATACAAGCCCTACTGATGTTTTGTAACCAAAACTTTCATTTTAGAGTTTCAAAACTAGATCTAGGTGTTCGTTAATTAGCAAGGCTACTAGATCTAGGTGTTGGTTAATTAGCAAGGCTACTAGATCTAGGTGTTGGTTAATTAGCAAGGCTATTATTCGATTGTGGTTTAAATAGAAATGGAAATGTACAATCTTTGAAGATAATATGTTTCCCTTTACAGTAAATGAGATACTAGGAAACTGGATCAGTTGAAACAACTTGCTAATATTGTATGACTTTTCCTCAGAAACTAAGTTTACTTGCTGCATAGGCAAAACTGGCCAACAATTTACACAGTACATTCATACCTAGGATCCCAATGCCATAAATGAGATCATAAGTGACTACATCCATTCTATAACTGAACATCATCTAGATGTAGTCATACAAGTCATATCTAGCTTATCATCCTTCATCATAATGAAGGTTATATTAACTGGCTGAAGCTATGGTTTCACTTGATGCACAGAGAGGTCAACCAGAGCCTGACAGTCCCAGAAACTTTATATCTCACCATCATAGAAGCCTTGCATGGGATGTTACAAACTTCTTGTTTCATTCAATGGTATTCATTCATACTGGATGTCAAATATTTCATTCTAGCAATCAACAGGAACCCATATCAGTACAAGATTTGGTAAAGTTTTACATGTTGTCAATAGAACAATCATTGCTTTTAACTATTCGTTTTTCTTTTCAATATATCTATTTATACACATGATTTAGATCATTTAGAGCAAACATTCCAAACCTGGGATACATGTATCCCCAGGGGTACAATTGCACTACTCAGGGGGTACATAGGTGTCTGAGAGTATAACCATGGTTTACACTTTATATGGTGTTTTAATCTACAGTCAGACAAAGAGAGCAAAGTGGTTCACATAAATATACGCTCTTTAGACAAAAGTTGTGATCATGGTGAACTTTGTGATGTTATTGCTGTGCTACATTATAACTCATGTTTTCAATAAGTAATGTAGAACATAAGCAATATAGAACATCCTCGTTACAAATCAGTTGATAAACTAGGGATCAGTCAACTGGGTAAGCTCTCCTCCCTCCATTAGTGCTTGGGGAGAGAATGCCCAAGGGGTACAGAGGAACAAAAAGGTTGGAAATCCCTGATTTAGGACATCAGATAATATAATACAATATTAGAAAACAAATTTATCATTTTACAGTCGATTATAAGCACTTAATCTCCAATATGACAGAGTAAACTATAGAATATGTAACGTTTCAATTCCTTACTGATATATATGAAGCACCTCCCAGCTCTAAAGCAGCTAGACCGATCACAAATCCTTTTGGTTCAGGCTTTATATTGCAATTTCAAGGTTGGTGGCGAAACCCGACTTGGGCTTTGATAATTTATCAGAGTTGAAGCAGTAGCAGCTACATATTTCTCTAGATAATCATCTGGGTGACAACATCATCAGCACTGAATGTGGCACAAACATCATAGTATCCAGTAGGACTGTGTTTAAGTACTATGATGTGTTGGTTGTTGGTTTACCTTTGGCAAAAGTCGAACTCAGTGTAATGTTGTAATATTAGAATTATACTATTTGATTCATGGTAAATGCCATTTCCTCAGAAATTAAGCCATTTTAAAATTACGAACTCTAAAGGTCTTAATAACGCAGTGAAATATGCTCATCAAGAGACAAACTGAAAACTTCACACACACACAAACAAAAAAAAACAAAAAACAAGTGGGTTTTTCATGACCCCTAAACGGTAGCTCTAGTGAAACAAGCATGAAGACTTGGGATGACAGTTATGTTGTAAAAGAGTTAACTAATTTTGCTGTTTTTCAGTATATACCATCTAAGTTGCACTTTGTATTTTGCAGTTGACGACACGAAATGAGATCTGGATGGTTATTTTTAGCATTTCTGCTTGTTTCTGTATCTTATTGCTTTCAGTTTTGTAACATTGGCTGATTTGGAGATTCCTAACTCAGCAGGAAGGACCTGTGGATATTTTGATAGCATAAGTTTAAATATCACGTGAAGTAATGGACTGGTACCAGTCGACACATTGTCACAGAAAGACATATGGTTCAAACTGCACCATACAGAAGATTAGCAAGGCACAAAAGAAAACCAAGCAAGCCATAACTAAGTCTAATTTACGTGGTCAAACAGATAACCAAATTCAGAAATTATGCAAGTGGACATCATGAATTACCTAATGTTTCCCGTTTTCCAGAAAGCGGTGATGTAGTTGCAACAGTCTCATGAGTCATTGTAATCCTCTGAAAATTCACAAATATAACAGGCCTCTGAAGACACACAGACCAAAGCAAATATTGTAAACGAATGGATAACAGTCAAAAAGAGAAATAATATTAACATAAATATCAACGATATGATCAACACAGCTTGATCTCAGCTTACAAAACATATTGCAGAAGAACTAATAGAT
>NW_013677618.1:3385-12399 GCF_000517525.1 Limulus polyphemus | reverse complement strand
CTCGTATTGTATTAGAGACTCGTGTAAACAAGAAAGTCAAAGACTTACAAGTATATTTGTTTACGCCGGCTCATCTCGCTGTATTTCGTCATCCACAAGATTTCCTAACCTCACAACAAACAGGCATACACATATATTACTTGATAAATACGTCTAGTACACTGAATCTATCTAATAAAAGCCCAAAAAATAACATGTATAGTTGTCACTGACAAAAATCCGCCGAAGCTTCGTTAAAATCCGACAGAAAAGAATTAAGAAATAATCAAACAGAATAAAATAAAAAAACATCTTTTTTTTAATATGATATTTCTCTCATCAAAAGCCAGAGACGTAATTCTGTATTGTCCTTTGAACTACAATATAAGTATATAGGTAAACAATTTGTTTGTTTTGAATTTCGCGCAAAGCTACGCGAGGGAAGGCAGCTAGTCCAACTCTTGGGCTACTCTTTTACCAACGGATAGTGGGATTGACCGTCACATTATAACGCCCAAACGGCTGGTGGTACGGAGATTCGAACTCGCGACTCTCTGGTTGCGAGTCGAGCGCCCTAACCACCTGGCCATGCCGGGCCTAGGTGGACAACTATATTTATTTAGGATATTTGCTGACCATACATGGCCTAGGTGGACAACTATATTTATTTAGGATATTTGCTGACAATGTATGGCCTAGGTGGACATCTATATTTATTTAGGATATTTGCTGACCATACATGGCCTAGGTGGACAACTATATTTATTTAGGATATTTGTGTAAAACTACACATAGGCTAAGTGCGCTATCCTTTCCTATTTTTTGAAGTGATAGACTAGCAGCTGATTATCAGCCCCCACCGCCAACTCTTTGGCTATTCTAATCTAATTGTTGGATTGGACCGTCACTCTTATAACGCACACGTGCCCCCAAAATGCGAAGCGCGATTTTGTGACAACGGGATGCGAGCCATGAACTCTTACGATTCACAAATCAGCCCGCTAACTAGTCCACGCCCAGCCCAAGGTTTAATAAAACATGAAATGAAGAGATGAGTGGAATAACGAAAAGTATCAAGGAGGAGAGGTTAAAAGAAGTAAGAGAAGAAGAAAAAAAAACTGGTGTGTTAATTAGGATAAAAAAAAATTAAAGAGCTAAAAATAACCAAAAGAGAAGCAGTTCAATATCATTGAATGATATCATGATATAAATTACAGCCAGCCTTTTTGATGCCTTTTTATGAAGACGTAGAACACCCTTGAATTGTAGTAAAATATTTTATGTTGTGTAAAAAAAAAGTGTCAGTTGGCAAAATCGTGGTCAACAGACAGTTTAAATTAATCTGCGCATATAAACGAAAGAAACAAACACTAGATGTCGAAAAAGGAAAAAAATAAATAAAATCATACACCTCAGCTTAGTGAGGCGTGTACTGGTCCACAACCAATTTCACTACTCAGCTGCACGACAACAATGAAGCGTTGTTATAGAAGGTGCCGCTATGTGTAACCCGAAGGCTTTCTGTGTAGCTGCCTGATTTGATTGCCCAAGAGACATCGGTTACTTGACTCTACGGAACAGTGTAGAAACCCGACACCGAAGTTCATTAATTCCGAGTTACATCCGGTTCAGGTCTTATACTCATGTTACCACAACGGCAAGGATTTTAATTAAACATCGCTGCCTTGCCAACCATGTAATATCAGAGAGTAAGATTACGTCTGGCAGAATTAAAAAATACACCAGGCATCCAAACCCACCCACCATTTTTCAATTGGTTCTCTAACAAATATATCACGGGAAAGCTACCTACGTGAATCCTGACAAGATACTAGATAGAAATTATTTTGACATTTCAGCCGCAAAAGCTTCAATCCAGTGATTAGGTTTCAAATCCTGGCCAATCAAATGAGTACGTGAGTTGTGTTATTTGAAGACTGATGTTCAGTCAGATGATAATGAAGCAGCTTGTTATTACGTAAATATCTAGCTTCTTCCCGTATTTATCATTTGTTCATAGTTGAAGTTTGGCTCTATCTTCGGTGATGGAGATTATTTCAATAGAGCATCTTTGCTTTATAACGCAGTAGTTTGCGAATAGAAGGTTTTATTTACAGAGACGGAGGAGCTACGTTTAAACATACTTAGCCCCATACCGAATAATAAATAAAAAAATTCGATTTATGTTTTTAATAAAAATATATGATTCCTAACATAATGTATCTTTCGTCTGCAGCCCTGCATAACATAATTTTTCTAATACTCGTGCTTGCTGAGATTTCTTTCTGTACTGATTTTGAATAAGGTAATTTTTATCTTCGCATTATTTCTATATATATATATCTGAAAACTTGATTTAGGAAATGCTCCCATGTTTTCTTGTTTTGTAAATGCAAATATACAGACTTTTAAGATGTACAAACCTACTCGGATCTGCGTTTTATAGACTGTTGCAAAGGATGGAAGAAGAAGGAATGGATTCGAAGTAAAATTCACATTTGATGACGAGAAACCCACTTTGAGAGTAACAAAGTTTGATGACGGGTTGAATAGTTAAGGAATAAAACTTTATTATAAGCTTAACATCATAGTTTTCTGTTTATTATTATAATATTATTAGGAAGCTTGTTTTGAATTGTTAGTTTAATATATATATATATTTAAGACTAGGTTAAGTCTCCTAAGCTGACCGAACCTTGTGAGTTATTATTGGGATTATGGCCGAAAATATCTTATTCAACTGATGAAACAATGCATTCTAAGCTATATTAGTGGAAACGTATGAAAATAACAACAAAAAACGTGTATTTGATTAGCTATACTATTTACCAGGTTGAATGTTAATTTCGCTCTAACTACAGAGCTTATGTTGGTCGGAAGTTTATATTAAACAGTAACAAATGTACGACGTTTCGACAAGGATTTGTACCTGATGATGACAAAACATTATCGAAACGTTGTACATTTTTCACTGTGTTAACCTTGTAATAAAATTTTCTTCGTAACCAATTCAAACTATCTCCAAACTTTATTGGATTTGTAGTAATCAAAAGGGAAATTCTAATTTAATGCACGACTCCTAGGTCAGTGTTTCTGAATCACCGTTTCGTCAGAATCACCTTGCCGGTCAGTGGGATTTCGTAAAAAAGAAAGAAAGAAACAAAAACTTACAGAATGGTTATATTTAAATCGCAATAATTTTTCGTTGTAATTACATTTTAGCGGTTTTCGACAGTTTAGGGAGGCAGCGAACCGGATCCAGGTGTCGAAAAGTAGATATATATTAATTATACTGGTTAACTTGAATCCATAGAAGATATCCGAAGAGTCTAGAACCATAGAAACTTCAACGAACTTTACAGAGTGTGTTCCACATGCTGTCCTTGTAATTCAAAACAAATTTGGATGAACAGCAGGATTAACTCGACCTTCTCGTGTTTTGAAAGTGTCATAATCAGTCACGTATCTGAAATTAAGAAAAGCTTCAAAACACACATGGTTCCAGAATGTTCGGACCCCCCGTAGAGTACATATTAACTAGAAAGACTGTAGATATGCTAGTTCAAATTATTTTATCAGTTCGTGACCGTTCTGTGCTATAATGACGATAACGTAAAATGATTAACACGTTGTTTATTTAATTAAACAGAACAAGCTGTCAAGGCAGTCCAGGTAAACAAGGTGTTTTATATGATCTACTGTATGTGTATATAGTAAAATAAAGTGAAATGATTGACCTAAAATAGCAGCTAGGGCGGAAACTACGTCATAATAAGTATTTTTATTTGTCATCGAAAACCTGAAACTCGCAGGATAAATCGTTTGTAGTATTAATCCAAATATCCCCGTCGGCTTTTGAAACACAATTTTCTGAACTGTTTTACCATCAAAGTGATTGTACGTCTATGACTTTCTTGCTTACATGAGTCTCTAATACAATACGAGTCGTATGAAAAGTGTTAACAAATATACTTGTAAGTCTTTGACTTTCTTGTTTACATGAGTCTCTAATACAATACGAGTCGCATTAAAAGTGTTCCTTAATCCTAAGTTATCTAACCCTGTATAGCCCGTGGGGTACGCCATTCACTGGTGCAAGCACTTACTAAGTTTTTATTAAGAAAATAAAACTAAACTTTACAATCAGATCCGACTTTCCATTTCACCGTGCAGGCCACTGACAACTGATACAAATACGCTCTTCTGTCACTCTGATGAAAACGAAAACAAAACAATTGAAAAATATTATTGGTTTTTGTAAATATAACCAGTAGACAGTTCTGCTTCCCTCTGATGCAAAGCTAGTAATATTTTATGTTTTGGTTGCAGTGGTTTGGTTTGGTTGTTTTGAATTTCGCACAAAGCTACACGAGGGCTATCTGCACTAACCGTCCCTAATTTAGCAGTGTAAGACTAGAGGGAAGCAGCTAGTCATCACCACCCACCGCCAATTCTTGGGCTACTCTTTTACCAACGAATAGTGGGATTTTAAAGTGATAGACTGGAGAGAAGGCAGCTAGTCGACACTATACACCGCCATCTCTGGGGCTACCTTTGTCAGGCCAAATAGTGGGATTTGACCGTCACTACTATAACGCATTCACGGCCCCAATATGCGGAGCGCGATTTTTTATTTATTATTATTATTTGCGGTAACGTGACTCGCCCACAGAAACGCAGCTCCACAGTTCGGCACGCTAACCACTGGGCCACTCCCAGCTCTTGCCCAATAGTGAGAGGCGAGTTTTAAGTAACTTAAATTCATATTATTCGTCTTTTATTTCATAAAATCTGTTGGAATTTAACCAATCAAAAATGGATAATATGTAAGAAAATTGGGCATGTGTCAAAATTATCATGTACTCTAATTTGATATCTTATGCTACGCTCTAATAACTGCGTAATGTTTAGGTGAATTTGATACGAAATATCTTAGGTCATTTATTTATAAGTCTGGTTATATACGACACAGAAATTACCAAGCACAGCTGGCTTTTGCAGCGCTTGTAGAAGTCAAATGACTTCAATCCTTTCTCGTGTAGTATTAGGTAAGGTTCAGTCACTCCTGCTCAGCTCAGTGTACTGACATAATCAAATAAACATCCCTCTAGGCCAAACTACATCAGCAAGGGATTAAATCTGAAGCGGACATTGATCTCGAAAATAAACACATGTGATTGGATAGCTTTGGTGTAATCAGCGCGTTGCATGGTCTCTGTTAAGGCTTAACTAATTAAGCCAGGTACTTCTTACCTTCTTAATATAATATGTTTTTTTGAAGACATTGAAATTAGATATTTTGCTTAACAATGTCGTTGCATTTTGCCGTGTTCCCAGCGTCAATGTTTTAACAGGTCTACTAATTTACGGTCTAACGTATCTACTCGACTTTATAGAATACTAGACCATCGTTATTTCTATATTGCACCGAAATGAAGGTTTATTTGGAGATAATTTAATTAAATATTTTAGTCCATTCGTGTTATTCATAATTGAAGAAAAGATATTTGATTGTTGATCGGGAGTAAAAGAAAAGACCATTTCATTTTTCAAAGAAGATGAGAACATTGACAGGGAAATAGATTTGAACGAAGTAGTTTCGTAAAAAGCGCGAACGGTAGTGTGATGTAAAATTACTCATGCTAGAAATTTTCATAAAAGTGATCCGAAAAAACGGCGCTAACTCGGTAACCCATGGCCCGATTTTAACGAAACTTGTTTTATTCTATTTCTATTATAATTTCATTACAAATATGTCGCTATTGTGCGCCGTTTTTTTGCTGTATTTAATTACAGACAAGCAAGCAAACAAACAATCTCAGAGTTTTAGTAGTATATAGATTGCCTAATTCTACGAGTAACAAACGTAAGCCTAGATTTGTAATATAGCACAAACTCAGTAAAATGAAGGTACATAACTCTTACATTCTCAAAATAGCTGAAAATAACTTTGACAATTTGTAAGAAATTAAAAAAGAATATTAATTGGACCTTAAATCTACAACAAAATTCGAGAGCTTAGTTTCAATCGTTTTGCCTCTCCAACGCCTTGTCCCTCATTATAAATATATGAGCTAAAACAATATTTATCTATAAGTACTTTTTTGAAAAACAAATCACCCTTGGAGACACCAGATAGTAAGTATAAATACTATTTAAATTAAGTTTGGTGCTGTATCATTCAAAAAAGTAATAGTAAGAAATTAGGGTTTAAATATCTTGATATTTTTATGCGAAGGAACTTATTTTTGCATTTGTTACAACTGATTCCAAAGCTTGTTGTGTTATATCGCCCAATATCTAACAAATGTCGTTTATAATAACAAAGTGAAATTTAAAATGGGCTGCTACATAATGACAACGGTTTGGAATATATTCTAAAAACTTGACATAATGATTATCATTCTCATCCAAGGAAAAAGTGGTGGGATATAGTATCAGAAGATACCGCTTTCTGTAGATGACATTTGGTTGGAAATTTACCTTCTTCAATATACTAAAGTCTCCTAATGTTAAATAAATGTTTAATATTTTTTTCTCTTTTATTTTTCACCTCTAGTATACACCTTTCTTTCTAACTATGCCATTTTTAAAGTATATCTTAATACATATTCTAATGTTTACTTGAGAATAAGACGATAGTTACAAAGTATTAATCACAATCTAAAATACTTTAAAACGCAAATAAATAGAATTATGTAAACTCAGTTATAAAGGTTTAGTTCGTTAGGCCTACAGTATGCTACTGAAAACATAGAGAAGAGGAAAAACACACTATCAAAAAGTATTTTAACGGTTTGCAAATTTTTTTATTGGATATTTGCTAACCACATTTCTCACCTAAGGCTCCACCAAAACGGTCCACTATGTTGAAAGTTATTACTTTTAATCCCCCCCCCCCAGTAGCACAGCGGTATGTCTGCGGACTTACAACGCTGGAAACCGAGTTTCAATACCCGTGGTGGGCAGAGCACAGATAGCCAGTTGTGTAGCTTTGTGGTTAATTTCAAACAAACAAAAGCTTTGAATTAACCAGTACATGTATTGAAGTAAAAAACTATTTGCAAATGGGAGCCTTTGAAATGGACAGACAGACCGATAGATAGTGTCCCAAACAATCATCGTAAAAAAAAAATTGCATTTAAATACTTTTCGTAATAATACCGTCATAGTTTCAACTTCGATCCAGTTCCGAATTTACTGTTCATTTATATTCAAAAGATAAGAAGTACCTGGCCTAATTAGTTAAACCATCATTTATATTCAAAAGATAAGAAGTACCTGGCCTAATTAGTTAAGCCTTCATTTATATTCAAAAGATAAGAAGTACCTGGCCTAATTAGTTAAGCCATCATTTATATTCAAAAGATAAGAAGTACCTGGCCCACTTAGTTAAACCATCATTTATATTCTAAATGAAGGCTTAACTAATTAGGCCAGGTACTTCTTATCTTTTGAATATAAATGAAGGCTTAACTAATTAGGCCAGGTACTTCTTATCTTTTGAATATAAATGAAGGCTTAACTAATTAGGCCAGGTACTTCTTATCTTTTGATAACTTAAAATCGCTCATAACGTTACCGTCTTTCGTTAAAGAACTAACTCTAATGGTAACGAATTTCTAGTTATGTTACCTGATAATCTTGGGTGGCATCTGTTTCAGGCAAGCCGAGATTCTGCAGCTTTTGCCGAGACCTAGCATGGCGGCGGATGACAAAGACAACGGCGACGGCGATCAGCACTCCAACAATGCAGCCGCACAGGACAAAGGACAGGATGAAGAGCCGATGATTAGAACTCTCTTCGTTGATCACTTCAAAATGTGTCTGCAATAGATATTTATAATAAAAAATCGCATGGAATGTAATTGCGCTAACATCATTCTTACCTGTGGCAGCTGAGACCTTAAGCTTTAAACACGTTCAAGTACATCAAGCAGAATTAAGAAGAACATTAAATTGTGTAAGTGTAACACCGAGCTTGTGTTGTGCACTAGCGTCCTACGTAGAAACTATCATGCGCAAACACAGATGTTTATATTAAGCTTACAAGAACTGAAACACATTAAAACATTTCGAACACATTAAGAGCAACGAATAACTTAAAATTGTTTCTATTATTCGTAAGAAATTAAGAAAAATATTAATATTTTGAACCACGGTTAACGGCAACAGATTAACAGAGGCGCAGGCCATTAATACTTTGCAGCCTGAAATAAACATCATGGTGACTTCTTTCAACATGTTAATTTGAATATAAAGGATTAACTAATTAGCCCAGGTACTTCTTATCTTTTGAATATAAAGGAAGGCTTAACTAATTAGGCCAGGTACTTTTTATAATTTGAATGTTTCCTGACTATTTTGTGGGTTTAGGTTTAGTTACGTTGAATTTATCAATTTGTGTAAGCTATATCAACATTGTTATTTCTCTTAGCACTCTCCATGGTTAAAGGATTGCCATACTGTGCTGATTTTCTCTTAGCACTCTCCATGGTTAAAGGATTGCCATTCTGTGCTGATTTTCTCTACATAGTTTATTTAGTTATTATACCTTTGTTAGTCTACAAGATTTGTTTAGTTAATATGCCTTTAGTAGTCTATATGATTTGTTCAGTTATTATACCTTTGTTAGTGTATATGATTTGTTTAGTTATTATACCTTTGTTAGTCTACATGATTTGTTTAGTTAATATGCCTTTAGTAGTCTACATGATTTGTTTAGTTATTATACCTTTGTTAGTCTACATGATTTGTTTAGTTATTATAGCTTTGTTAGTCTACGTGATTTGTTTAGTTATTATACCATTGTTAGTGTACATGATTTGTTTAGTTATTATACCTTTGTTAGTCTACATGATTTGTTTAGTTATTATACCTTTGTTAGTGTACATGATTTGTTTAGTTATTATACCTTTGTTAGTGTACATGATTTGTTTAGTTATTATACCTTTGTTAGTGTACATGATTTGTTTAGTTATTATATTTTTGTTAGTCTACATGATTTGTTTAGTTATTATACGTTTGTTAGTCTA
>NW_013677618.1:0-2525 GCF_000517525.1 Limulus polyphemus | reverse complement strand
TAAGTCTTTGACTTTCTTGTTTACACGAGTCTCTAATACAATACGAGTCGCATTAAAAGTGTTAACAAATATACTTGTAAGTCTTTGACTTTCTTGTTTACACGAGTCTCTAATACAATACGAGTCGCATTAAAAGTGTTAACAAATATACTTGTAAGTCTTTGACTTTCTTGTTTACACGAGTCTCTAATACAATACGAGTCGCATTAAAAGTGTTAACAAATATACTTGTAATTCTATGTAAAAAGTCAACAAAAAAACAAGACCGTTTTATGCAAAGATTACGGAAAAATAAAAAAAAATAGTAAAAAAATCAAGACCATTTTATGTAAAGATTACATGACCATTCCATCTTATAATGTTAAAATTCAGAAAGTTTTATTTCGTGATAGCTCCTCAATGGCTTCAAAACCTCGAAACTTAAACAACTTTATCCTTGTTTCAAATGGTTACGTTTCTATACGGCCTAGTTACTAAGGCTATTTGCTGCTGTCCATAATTTTGAACTGGTCAGCAAGAGGGATGGCAACTGGTCTGCAGGAGCCACTGCCAATCTTAGGCTATTCTTTACCAACGAGTAGTGGAATGAGCTTCACATTATAAAGTCTCCACGCCTGAAAGGGCGAGCATGTTCGGCGCCAACAAAATATTTATGTAAATTGGCTTACCTATTCGACGCATGGGAAAAACGATATATTATCCAGCAAAGGGGGGGGGGGAATGGAGGCGGAGAGTTACATATTGGTGTCACGCCACGGCGGCCCATAAGGGTACCTGCTAGGTTTGGTGACAATCGGTTTAGTTGTTCGCCTGTTATGTGTGTGTGTAAACTGTTTGTAAGTACGTGGAAAACGGGTAGTAGCATTCAGATAACTTACATGATTCAGTTGCATAAATCCTGGTTATTACTTTGATTATTACTCAACCCAGTTAGCAGTAATTAAGTAATTTTAAATAAAATATCCAAAACTTTTGGTAATACAAATTAAAATCGGTTCAGTCATTCTAACATTATAATATTCAAAGTGTCTATGTTTGTGTAACATAAAACCGGGAAATTGTTTGTTTGTTATGAATTTCGCGCAAAGCTACGCGAAGGCTATCTGCGCTAGCCGTCCCTAATTTAGCAGTGTAAGACTAGAGAGAATGCAGCTAGTCATCACCACCCACCGCCAACATTTGGGCTACTCTTTTACCAACGAATAGTGGGATTGACCGTCACATTATAACGCCCCCACGGCTGAAAGGGCGAGCATGTTTGGTGTGACGGGGATTCGAACCCGCGACCACATGGCCAAGCCGGACCCCGGGAAATGCAACAAAATTAATGTTTTTTTTAGTATGATCATTGAGGGATCGTTCATGATGAACCTGCACATGCGTGTTTGCATACATTTATATGCATACAATGTTTAATTGATGTATCAGTCCCATATGGAAAGACTGCAAATAGTGAATCGTATTACTAAAATTACATTTTCTCCATAGATTATAAAACTTTTTTTTGTCGTCCTAACAATTATAGTAATAAAATATTAATTCCTACCAATATAACTTCCGGCCTTCTTTCATCCTCACGACACTAACCAGAAGCGCTATTTATTGACGTCTGAACAAACTGATTAAATATGTTGATTTAATATTGATTCCAACTTCACCTCCGGCTGAACAATGTACGTTTTTTTTTAAAAATACAAATACCAGCTAGGCCTATATTTCATAAGGGAGCTAGGCCTTTCTAATAAGATTTTATCATCTGTGTATAGATTAGTTACAAGTCCCTAAACAGGTATGACTTGTTAAAGGCAGATTGCACATCGAAAAGTTTCTTTTTTAGTGTAAACTGTAACATATATATATAAATTATTTACGAATAGAATATGATCATAAAAATGTAATAAAATAAACTGAAATATTAATATAGGACACACTGGATTTCTTTATGTATTACATGGAAAGGTTATACTCAATAACATCAAATTTCTTTTTTTTTCTTGGTAGTTTAAACTTGTTAATTTTAACGTTAAAAGTTTAACTAATAATTTGAAATTATCAAATGTTATAATACTACTACATGAAACTTCCGTTACATAATAGACCTGTGTTGTCCCATTACTATACCTTGAACATCGATTTCTATCTAAAAACCCGTCTTTATGGTCATTTCTAACCATATGTTCGTCTCTGTGGTCATTTCTAACCATATGTTCGTCTTTATGGTCATTTCTAACCATATGTTCGTCTTTATGGTCATTTCTAACCATATGTTCGTCTTTGTGGTCATTTCTAACCATATATTCGTCTTTATGGTCATTTCTAACCATATGTTCGTCTTTGTGGTCATTTCTAACCATATGTTCGTCTTTATGTCATTTCTAACCATATGTTCGTCTTTATGGTCATTTCTAACCATATGTTCGTCTTTGTGGTCATTTCTAACCATATGTTCGTCTTTATGGTCATTTCTAACCATATGTTCGTCTTTGTGGTCATTTCTAACCATATGTTCGTCTTTGTGGTCATTT
>NW_013677617.1:11973-14886 GCF_000517525.1 Limulus polyphemus | reverse complement strand
CTATTATATTTATATAGAAGTAGTTACATGGACATACAACACACTACTATTATATTTATATAGTTTTCGTAACGACTTAAAGAAAAACTGGCCATCTACAACATTACGTAGCATTTCGATTAACGATCAATATAAGTTTTTAAATTGACCTTTCAACAAAGTTGAATAATCAATTTAGCATGTTAAAGTCCCCCCAAAGAAAACATTTTCAAGTTAAGTTGTATAAGTTTTTTGTTATTAACAAACGAAACCCTCCCCCTTTAAATAGCCATTGTTATTTTGAAGGTTATTTGTTATATGTAATCTGTTGCAAATAAGACCAAACCCGAAACTAACCGAGCACTGGATTCTAATTCAACTTTAGCTACGTACACATTTTACTATTCGTTAAGCCTAATTAATGTGCGAGTCACTCAAGCCATCTAGTATAAAACATAAAAATTTAAACAGTAACACCTGGTTTTTGATATCCTGGACTGAAACAATCAACGTGAGAATAAGTTAAGCTTTAATGGCCAGTATGTTCTATTCTAGAAAATTATGGCACTACGTACCGTGGTTGACACAGCACAGATAGCCTATTGTATAGCTTTGTGTTTAACTACAAACATAAACTAACTTTTTACAAACTTATCGTTTATGGACGCCACTGTAATGTTCATATAGTTACGAATGTAGATAAACATTATTTATTTATTTACAGTTGTGAGTTCCAGAAGTTTTGTAACAATTTTATGTTGGTCACTACACCAGCGGTTCCCAACTTTTTTGGCTTGAGGGTCACAAATATTTCTAGAACCCTGAAAGAACATTAGTCTGGGAAAAAAAAAGTTTATTGAAGTCAATGACGAATACAGAAATGAACTTGCCGATATTTGGCTGCAGGTCAGTGGTCACCAAACCACTCAACTTCGACTTGGTAAGGCCAGCACGAGTTTAGGTTTTTGGTCGGCTCAAGGTTTTTATTAAAGGTGTCGCGGGTCATTGGTTGGGAGCCACTGATCTACATTTGTTTATTTTAGAAATATCCCATTCAAGTTATGTCCGTTTTGAAAAGATGTCATCTTTAAATCACCCCAAGCATCTTATGTTGTCTTTTTTTTTTTAGAAACTGTGGTCAGTGTAAGAAAATGTACGGAGGATACTTCATGGGTCAGCAGTGCGCCGAAGAATGTATCATCTCGCGCGGACAACGACTTCCTGATTGCAACGATCCCAACTCAATAGGGCGTTACCTTCATCGACTGTTCTAAACCTTGACTGTCGTCCTCCAGTGGCTCCACATTATATTTGTAACAAACATAACCAATTATTAAATAATTTAAAACAATATCGGGTACAAAAAGCCTGTTATTTTTTGTGTTACTGTAAAAGATGAATTAAAATTTTGAATTTGCAAATTATTCAAATGCTCTTGTTTCTTGAGTTTCTGATACTGTTCTGTGAAAACGAATCATCAGAACCTTAGGTTAAATAGTTATTAAATCACCATTAACACCGTCGGCGTATGTAGACAAAACAGGACCATTGTCATCTCAAGTTACACCGCCAAGGTAAAAAGTTCCATTACACGTTTACATCAGTAAACGTGCTTGACGTGATTTGGCTGAAGAAGGTAAACAATTGTTACGTCTGTGTTCGTTTTGTTACGTCTCAGTTTTTTAATTAACTTTCCATAACTTCGTTCCGACAAAACTTTAGCGACACAAGTTCTTTACTTAATAAAACTGGTTTATTCTTTCCGAATATAACTTTACCGATACACTCAACTTCAACAATCGCGCTAAACAAACGCTATAACAACGAACGTGCTCAATAATACTTCTGACTGCAGATCAATTACTCACTATCTATACACACATTACATTCATCTCGCGTCACGTTGTCCCCTCTTATATACCCGCCTACCCTATCTAGTAAATACTAGAGCATTTATGGAAAAACAAAATAGTTCTAGAAAATAGAGGGCGCCACACCAGTCACGTGACCTCGATGACGCAACAGTTTGCTAACTTCTCGTATAATTTCTTCGGATGAAACTTTAGCGATACAAGTCCTTTCTTAAATAAAACTAGTTTATTCTTTCTCAATTTAACTTTGAAATACACTTAATTTTCACAGTCACTTTAACATAAACACACGGTATAATTCACAATGAACTATTCATGCACTTTACTTACTACCGCGCTTGACTCAATAGTCCGTCTTTATCTCTGCCTGTCTGCAGTTATCCTCCCGATTGATTAATTTCGCTTTATTTGGCGCACTTATATACAAGACCAGAGTTCCCACTAAAAGACATGATCCTTCTAGAATATCATGACGTGTTACTAGCGTCACGTGAGTTTCGCTGTCGTAACACTGCCCCTTCCTTAGTATTGTTCGTCCCGAACAATAGCCACTTACATTAAACCAATAGATAATTAACAATAACTTAATTAAATGTACAGAATTTACAAACACAAAATTAAAATTCAACAAAGTCTCTTAATTTTACGGAACGTATCTTCTTCCGTACTGGTCTCCGTCTCGTTAGCTTCTGCTTCACATGGGGTTCATCTGCTCCATCAAGAAATGTCCTATTATCGGTAACAGTCACATCAGTGGTAGTAACTTCATCAAGGGCTCCACTGTTTCCCTTCTCAAAACCGAGTAGAGTTTCTTCTTCGACAGTGGCTTTTTCAGGTGACACGTCTTCAGCTGCGTCTTTTGTTCCATTGTTCACTTCGTTCCAACTGAAATGTCCTGGACCATGATAACGCCATAGCCTGTTGACATGCACCACCTTTGGCTTACCTCGCCGACCACATTTTATTCGGAAAGTCACGCCTGAGAGATGATCCACTATATCATATGGGCCTTCCCATAGAGATGACAACTTAGGAGACTTCTCTTTGGTCTTCCTGGGATTAT
>NW_013677617.1:9023-11264 GCF_000517525.1 Limulus polyphemus | reverse complement strand
GATTGACGCAGCACAACTTCCCTTAACTTTCTCGGTATAACCATTTGCCAGGTCGTCACTTTCCCATCTGCAGTTTCCCATCTCTAGAGAAGAATACCATCTGCAAGCTTCAACTGGTCCCGTTGTACCCGATAGTTCTTTGTCACAGGGCTTAAGCTAGATAACTTCTCCCAAGCAGGGCACAAAACACTTGCTTTTAGAAAATTAATTACTGGCTTCAAATCTTCGTCTTTCTCCTGTTCAGCTCTAATATCTTTACCTTCTGATCATGATCCTTCTAGAATACCATGACAAGTTACTAGCGTCACGTGACTTACGCTGTCGTAACATAATGATGAAAGCGTATTAAATTTAGCATAATTTAACTATTGTTAGGTTCTAAATTTAAATTTAACATTAATGGCACTTTACGCAACAAAAGACTAAGCGGCAAGGTCAGTCCCAGGGTTCAGGTATAGCCGCTTCATAATTTTGAATTATTGACCAGAAGGGAGTGAGGTGGAGTAGTAGCCAGTCAGTAGCACCTGCCGCCACAAGGGCTTTCTTCGGGTCTCTGAACCGTATATCATGACTGGCCATTATTTTTATAATGCACGTACAGCGTGTCATGCAACATCATAGCTCGAACCTTAAACCCTTCAAATCACAGCCCGACATCTTAATTCTAAAAATTTCAGAGTGACCATTAAGGCATGCCTAGCCCTGGAAAAGCTTTGAACACTATTAGAATTTAAGTAATTTTGATTAATAACAACAACAACATCGTAGTAGTATATATAACATAGAGACGAGGCACGTTTAATCTTTGGTGTACATTGAATACTTATTAGTGTTCAGTATCTTGGATATTTCCGGCTGCAATAGATTTTACCGACACCAGAGGGCAAGGTTGTTTGACATTTTGACATAAATATAAACGGTTGATATCTAGGTTTTGGACAGGGAGTTACTAAAGTTTGGTTCATCTACTAAACAGTGGGGAAAGAACAAATGGACCTAAACTATATTAACGATATGCTTTATTTTATGTAAAAATAAAATTATTTATATAATGCTTTCCGTATTGTTCTAACTTATTCAAAAAAATTGAACAGGAATTGTGATTATAAATCACAGAATTAGTGTTAGGAAAGTTGTACTGACGTGTGAAAAGTAGAGTTAGCAAAGTTGTATTGCGTGTGGAAAGTAGGGTTAGCAAAGTTGTATTACGTGTGAAAAGTAGGGTTAGCAAAGTTGTATTACGTGTGAAAAGTAGGGTTAGCAAAGTTGTATTACGTGTGGAAAGTAGGGTTAGCATGAGAAAAACGGTATTACTATTAGTAAAGATGAACTAACACGTGCTAAAGTCATTCTTAGCAAAGTTTTATTACACAAACTAAACCTAACATAAACTTGATATTATTTGTAGGGATATTTCTTTTTTCTCGTAATCTTAAGTAAAAGAAAATTAATAATTTTAAATATCTATATCTGTTCTCCGCATAAATTATAATTTTTTTAAAACGTCTATACTATAGTTAAATATACGTTTCCACGATAACAACGTTAGACTTATGGTAAGTTTCCTCCATATTAATGTGAGTAAAAACTCGTACTAATAAAGTAATATTAGTAACACAACACACTAATTATTATACTACAAATAAAATAAAATACCTTCCGAGTAGTCTTAACAAGTATGACACCCATCCTCCAATCGTAAAGTCTACTGTAAGCGCACTAATCTTTCAATTTTCTTCTACCTTGCACAAGAGTTTGTGTACTCACACATGAAAATAGTGCCAAGATGTTTCTTGTATCGACCTTATTATATAAAACATTAAAATTTAAAATGTTTTACCACAAATTTTAAGCATAATGTGTTTAATTCTTACTTGTTGATATTTAAGCAGTATATTTTTGTATTTGTTACAAAATATTTTAATAAATGTATTTAATGTGTGTTTATTAAATTAATTAAACATTAATTTTTGTCCTAATATTTCAACATTAAGAGAATAATAAGGAACATTGCAATTAGAAATAGTGTAAAGTTCGAAAAGTTGAGCATCAGTATAAGGTCAGTGACACACTCGGCGGAAAAACCCATAGGATTATTTCTCAATACTACACTGAGTTGTCACAAGTAAATAGACACCACCTTTTTCAGAAAAAATGAAATTTTTTAGTCATATTCACATGAATTGATATATTTATAATTTGATTAATATCTAGTAGATCTTCCTTTCGCTTCGTGGAGTT
>NW_013677617.1:7855-9013 GCF_000517525.1 Limulus polyphemus | reverse complement strand
ATTATAAATATATCAATTCATGTGAATATGACTGAAAAAATTCATTTTTTTCTGAAAAAGGTGGTGTGTATTTACTTGTGACCACTCAGTGTACATAGTTTGTCCATAAACCAAGCAATTAAATTTTTTGATAATATTTGGTTCTTTGTAACAAAAATCATCAGCTACTATAATAATAAACTCTAATTAATATTATCTTTACAAATCAATTCAATTAAACCGTAATCTGTATCTATCTATGTATATTTAATAATGAACTCTACATATTATTACGACAGCGGAAGTCACGTGACGCTGCTGGCGTGATGAGTTTCTCGAATGATGGGAGAAGTCCGAGATGCCCTCTTCATTAGTATATAAGACTGGCAGAGGAAAGCCATTGCAGCGGGATATATGAATGAAGAGAAAGCAGTAGTTCGTTTGAGTTCCGAGCTAGCGAGCCATAAAGTGTGTGTTTTGCACTCGTTGAGAGCGAAATTATCGAGATTGTGAATCGCTGTGATTTATAGCATGTATTATAAAAGTTGTTAAATTTAAACTGATGACAAACGTACTGATTGTGGAACTTCTGTATACTAAGAGTTTGTATCGAGGAAGAATAAACTAGTTTAATCAAGAAAGGACTTGTATTGCTGAAGATACTAGGAAATAATTTCTACTAGAAACAAACAAATAAAGAGATACATAACAAATTGGTGTCATGGAGTGGAACGGAAAAGAAAAAGATGAAAACGAGAAGTGGCAAATCAAACTGCAACTTAGCAGATTTGATGGCAGCATTACAAGAACAGCAAAAGAAACAAGAACGAAAAATAAACAAGAAAAGAGACAACGGCAGTGGCAACAAAACCTATGTTACGTGTCTGCTCGTTTGTTAATTTCCGGTATAAATTATTTCCGAGGAACTTCAATGATACAAGTCCTTTCTTGGTTAAACCAGTTTATTCTTTCTCGATGCAAACTTTTAGCACACAGTAATTTCACAATCAGTATGTTTCTAAACTTAACTACTTTTATAATTCACGCTATAAATCACAGTGATTCACAATCTCGAAGACACAAACTAGCTCGAAACAGAATCGTAAATTACCTGAAACTCTTCATTCATTCCCGCAAACTTTCTCTGCCGGGCTTATATGTATAAAAAAGGAGGTCATA
>NW_013677617.1:4508-7024 GCF_000517525.1 Limulus polyphemus | reverse complement strand
TATACAACGACACCTTGTCTCCTGGTATAAAGCTGACTTCAGTAAATCTCTTATCATAACATAACTTCATGGAATCAGCAGACGTTTCACTATATCTAAAAGTAGATATTTTGTACAATCATGTTGAAAATTCAATTTACTAATTACTTTAACTATTGCCGGTAGTTTAGGAAGATTAAGATGATATACCTTTCTAAAAAATGACTTACATATATTAGGGCTAAAATATAAACATATTACCAAGATTACTCGAACTTTCGTGAAAATCAATCCATTTATTTTTTCTTTTACCTCTTTTTTATTTGAAAAATAATCTGAAAAACAACAACAACAACATAGTTATCATTATTTAAGTTTAAAATGGACATATTATTGAAATCTGTAAGGACATACATTTTTAACTTCAGAATATAAAATTGTTTACATTTCATCCTGTTTATTTTTAATCAGCAATTACTAACATAGTTATTATAATTTTAAAATGTCATAGAATTTATTACAAAGCTTCTGCTTTCAGATCTATGCAGATTTATACACATATATAATTGGTTTCAAATTTGACCAACATACTGTGTATTACATTCACTACAATTTAATAGATAAATTATTATCTATTTTGCAGAATGAATTTCTATATAGAAAAGGATGAAAATAATTAAAATCAGAACATATGAGACAGCTTTTCCTATTACATCTTATTACGTTTGCAGTAACATAGTAACTTACACATCTGGCACGATTTATCTTTAACCAACATATGCGTTTACAATTACAATAATAACCTTAATAATAATAAATATTTAAATATATTTTTAGTTGTGAGAGGCAATAACAATCATTTTATTAAATAAATTACTTAATATTTTATTTTACTGAATTAAAAATATAAATAGTAATAACAATAATAAACACTTTATGGATAATAGAAAAATAACCAACCTATTTTAGAATATTTTAATAATTGGGAAGAAATTAAAACTGTCCAAACATTTGATTTCATTAGTTTATAATCAACAATTTCTTTGAAAGATTTAGTTTTAGTTATTAATTTATTACAAGAACAGTATTTTAATCCTTCTGTATTGCTTGAAGAAATAAATTTATCTTCAAATATATATAAAGGATATATTAAGTTTCTTTATTTATAATAATTATATTTTTCTATAAGCAACTTTCCTGATTGGGATTGACCTAACTTTATAGTTTTTACAGTATAAGGACTGGGTGTGGCTCAGTGGTTAGCACGCCAGACTGTGAACCTAGGAGTCTGTGGTTCATGTCACTTGCCTCAAAATCACGTTCGGCACTTTGGGGGCTAGGGGTGACGGTAAAATCTCACTATTCGATTAGAAAAGTCCAAGAGGTGGATGACTGTCACTTTATAGCTTTGTTGGACGTGGAGAGAGACAGTCCAGTTTTTGACAACCTCTTCAGGCTTATCACAAAGATTTTAAGTCCCTTCTGTTCCACAAGTAATTTTAGATAATTCAGTTTTATTACTATAAATTCAAATCACCACATCAACTATAACAAAATTTCATTTACTTCGATTTTCAAAATAATTGTTTCTACCTCCCACCCACCCCCTAATGGTATTTTTTATTGCACCCATGGTCTTCGTTCTTGCTGCAAAAACACCAGTTGCATACATTCGAGTCCATCGAATTTCTGAATCTCCTGTTATTATGCGGATATTAACGGCTTAGTGGCAGTTTTTTGTTTGTTATTATGCGGATATAAACGGCCTAGTGGCAGTGTTAATAACAAATATGCGGATATTAACAGCCTGTGGCAGTGTTCTCTAATCGGAACTCCACAGATCCATTTTCTAAGACATTTAACAAAAATGCATGAGCAAAGTAGTAAGAGCCAGCTATACCTGTGTTAGTGGGTAGGTTGAGTAATTTCCTATAAAGTAACTTATTTCTAATTGTTCCCTAAGAAACATTTGTTATGTCCAAAGATGAATGATCATCAATTGTAAAATGTACAAACTGAAATTCAGCTTTGTTAGATTCTATTTGCTTGTTTGAGAAGTATGAAGCTACAAAATGGGCTATCTGTGCTGTGCCCACAACAGCTATCGAAACCTGATTTTTAGCGTGATAAATCTTCAAACTTATCGCTCAATCCCCGAGAACTTGTTTTGACAGAATATACGATCCAGTCCTAGCCGTCTTTAATTTAGACTTTTCGATCCGCAGCCCGGTACGCTAAACACTAGGTTGCCATGCCTGAATCTTTGAGTTGCATAAAGTGTCTTACAGGTTGAGAATATCAGTTACCACCAAAAGAAGAAAACAAAACAGTACTCGATGGTTTGTTTGTTTTTGAATTTCGCGCAAAGCTGCACGAGGGCTATCTGCGCTAGCCGTCCCTAATTTAGCAGTGTAAGACTAGAGGGAAGGCAGCTAGTCATCACCACCCACCGACAACTCTTTTACCAACGAATAGTGGGATTGACCGTCACATTATAACGCCCCCATGGCTGAAAGGGCGAGCATGTTTGGTGTGAC
>NW_013677617.1:1304-3508 GCF_000517525.1 Limulus polyphemus | reverse complement strand
AACAACAACAACATAACCACCAGTAAGTCATGCCAGGACCACGTGAAGTCAATTCAACGATTTTTTCATAGTTGGTGTTTAAAGTCGTCGTGCCAGACAAAGCCTAACTATCTTCGGAACTGTAAAACTCCAAATCAAGAAAAATTGTCTAATTTTTTAACAGATTCACTGTACGTCATTTAATTATAAACGAAATTCACTTCTAACTGTTTATATCCTTAAAAATACCGAATAACCAGAGAATAATTAAGTTTGTACCAGTCTTTAATCACCGCGACCTTTGGTGTTCCTCTTGGTCACAAACCTGTCTTACAAAGATTTTCATTGGTTGTTTTTAAATACCTAGACTCTTGATTGGCTCTTTATATTGTAAACCTTCAACGATTCTGTCCAAGCCTTTTTTCTATGTAACATGGTTTAAACTGCCTGACGAAGATTTTCATTGGTTGTTTTTAAATACCTAGACTCTTGATTGGCTCTTTATATTGTAAACCTTCAACAATTCTGTCTAAGCCTTTTTTCTATGTAACATGGTTTAAACTGCCTGACGAAGGGCTTCTGCCCGAAACGTTGCAAATATTAATAGTTTTTGTTATAGACGTGTGTTTTACCAATTTTGAACCCTTTTTTTCCATCAATAGTATAACTGATCTCGAAACTCTCGTAATCAAGGCTCTGTGCCTCACGCCGCAAGATGTCACCTCGATAAATAGTGTTATGACAGTGGAAGTCGCGCGACGCTGGGAGCATGCGCTGGAGTTCTAGAAAAAACGACCTAGCGTTTGCTAGATATATTTTGTATATATAAGACCGGCGAGAAGTGACGGCATAGATATATTGATAATTGCAGACAGGCAGAGATGGTGACGGACAATTAAGTCAAGCGCGGTAATAAGTAAATAGCGTGAATCGTTCGTTGTGAATTATAGCGTGTGTTAAGTGAATGTGGAAATTAAGTGTATTGCAAAGTTGAATTGAGAAAGGATAAATTAGTTTTGTTTAAGAAAAGATTTGTTTCGCTGAAGTTTATCGGAAGGAATTTCTACAAAAAAAATTAACAAACGACCAGAGACGTAACAATAGCATAAACCGTTTTGTTACAAAATATACCTAGTTTTTCCAAGAATTTTATGTCCAAAAAAAAAGAGAGCATTGTATCGTTTTTCTTTCGCTGGTTCTTTTAAAATATCAGGTGAACATAACTGAAAATCTTGTCCACTTAATAAGATAAAATGTGTATTTCTTCCTTTATGTTTAAACGTTTTACAAGCTTAAATCACTTTTACACCGTCGTTAGGCCTACATTTACAAATGGCGTTATATTCCTTTAACAACAGTACTAAGGCTAACGTACAATCTATTCACTTGTGCATAGTCGCACGATAACTCTTTTAAATAAATTAGATACTTCCAGGGATATCTTGAACTTTACATCATAAATACCTTCAGTTTTCTTCAGCTCAAAATACATTACAACATTTAAAATATAAAACTTACAATAACATAAAAACAAATAATATTAATCTCTCGAGAAGCAGGCCTGCTTTTTTTCGCTCAGATGAGTCATCACTGTTACACATATGTAAGTGATATAAAACAGTTCATCTTAAACGTTCTGTCGAAATTAACGTAACTCCAGAAAACATTGCAATATTTGTGATGATGGAAGTTTACAGTTTAATTGGAATAAAGCCAATATGTATTTTCTAAATACATTTATATAAGAAATTACAGTTGTTCAGTGGCGTAGCAAGGGTTTTCAGCACCCGGGGGCAAAGACACTTTTGGCACCCCTACCTCTGAAATGTTTTGATTATTTGTTTTGTGACTAATTACCCACTTAATGACAATAACATAAAGAATTAATTACCGCCTTACACAGGCCTTAAATAAAGTCACAATATAACATCTCACGATATCACAACTGTAAACCTGGAACTAATGAAGTATAGCCTACTAGGTGTACTTACATAATTTGTAAACCATTTTGATATTTATGTCATCCAGTACTGTTCAAAGACACATAGATAGAGTAATCTTCCAATCATGCAGAATAAATTTCTGTTACATCCCTAGTTTTGAAATTTATGTTTTACACGAGAAGCCAGTCACTTGTGGTGTACATGGATTATAAAACAGATTGTAAAATACTACTTAAGTTTACAAATATCAAATTTTATTAGTTTACAAAACTGTACATATAC
>NW_013677617.1:0-510 GCF_000517525.1 Limulus polyphemus | reverse complement strand
GAAACAATATTTTGCACATCTAGTAGAAATCCAAACCGTGAATCTAAATCTAGTAAACGAGTAAATCTTCCTGTTATTTCTGTAATCAAGCGATCAATAACATTCTTCATGATGCAATAAATTTCCTGTTCAGCAGTCAATCCAGCATCAGCTGCATTTTCACCTGACATTCGTTTGCGATGTATTTTTCTTCATTCAATGGTCAATCCCCATGTTTCACATTGATTCTTGCCCACTTTAACTGCTTCTTGACAGGACTTTTCACGTGATTCTCTTTCAAAGAATCTAGATCAGCGCCTGCCTCTCTAAAATTCATTTTTGGGTCCTGAAGACGTTTCTGCACTCGATTGATAGATGATAAAAGATTTCTACCAAAATTGCAAAAGTACAAGAAAATCAAATGTAAGCATGCGTTTCAGAATATTATGAGCACCAAATTTTGTTTCAGCGGTGTTGCCATTCTCACTTAATTGCTCTAACAGTCCTAGCGATTCATCCAGTTTTTCATGT
>NW_013677616.1:10750-13164 GCF_000517525.1 Limulus polyphemus | reverse complement strand
TAAAGAAGGTCTTCCCTTGTTGTTATTTTTTTCATTGTTCTTCTTTTAACACACACCTTAAAGAAGGTCTTCCCTTGTTGTTATTTTTTTCATTGTTGTTCTTTCACACACACCTTACAGAAGGTCTTTCCTTGTTGTTCTTTCACACACACATTAAAGAAGGTCTTCCCTTGTTGTTATTTTTTTCATTGTTCTTCTTTTAACACACACCTTACAGAAGGTCTTCCCTTGTTGTTCTTTCACACATACCTTACAGTGGGTCTTCCCTTGTTGTTATTTTTTTCATTGTTCTTCTTTTAACACACACCTTACAGAAGGTCTTCCCTTGTTGTTCTTTCACACATACCTTACAGAAGGTCTTCCCTTCTTGTTATTTTTTCATTGTTCTTCTTTAACACACACCTTACAGAAGGTCTTCCCTTCTTGTTATTTTTTCATTGTTCTTCTTTAACACACACCTTACAGTGGGTCTTCCCTTGTTGTTATTTTTTCATTGTTCTTCTTTAACACACACCTTACAGAAGGTCTTCCCTTCTTGTTATTTTTCATTGTTCTTCTTTAACACACACATTAAAGAAGGTCTTCCCTTGTTTTTATTTTTTCATTGTTGTTCTTTCACACATACCTTACAGTGGGTCTTCCCTTGTTGTTATTTTTTTCATTGTTCTTCTTTAACACACACATTAAAGAAGGTCTTCCCTTGTGTTCACAAGTTAATTAACAGCATGGGAAACGCCTTGTTTATTTCCCCCTCCTGCCTACCAGCGTATATTCTCGAGTGATTTACCTTCTCATAGTTTAAGATAGTTTATTTGTTATTTAATTTTAGCAATTCCAAATATAGTTCAAGTTTAATTCCATCGTTATATTTAGTCGTATTGTATTTCGCACATTGATAAAATGTAATGTTTTGTCTGCATCTTTTATCTCTTTTCGTCTCGTTTGTTCTTCCTTTCACGTTGACCTAGTAGTTAGCTTATTGGGCTGCGTATCAGAAGTTCGATGGTTCGAACTCGCAATATAATACTGAAATCTATCAGCTGCGGTTACATTATAAAGGTAACAGTCAATGCCGTTATTCGGTTACAAGTAGCTGTGTAGGTGGCGAGTGGTTTTTACTAATATCTCCCCATATAATAAGCAGTTCTAAATTAGTGACAGCTAGGCCTGAACTTTGAGGTCTCTCACCTAGCCGTTCACCTCCATGTAGCACTAAGGTGTTGTTCAGGATTAAAACATATTTCACATCCGCTGTTACCAACCGAACCCTCTTCCTTCCTTTTTATTAGCAGAACCTACGCTATCTGTATATTAGGTCCGGTATGGCCTGGTGGTTAGGGGCTTGACTCGCAATCTGACGGTCGCCGGTTCAAATCCCCGTTTCACCAAACATGCTCGTCCTTTCAGCCATTGGTTCGTTATAATGTGACGGTTAATCCCACTATTCGTTAGTAAAAGAGTACCCCAAGAGTTGGCGGTGGGTGGTGATAACTAGCTGCTTTCCCTCCAGTATTTCATTGCTAAATTATGGACGGCTAGCGCAGATAGTCCTCGTGTAGCTTTGCGAAAAATTCAAAACAAACAAACAAATAAAACCTGTATATTGATCAACATATGACGTCAGAGACGATGACGCACACGTCATGTATCAACGTGTCTCAACATGACTATAATGAATACAATCGGTTTAAAACACTAATTAATTAGTTCTGTATTTAATTAAATTTCCTGACCATCTATATGTAAATAGTCTAGAAAAAGATGTACATTTAAATATCATACAATGACTTTATGATATTCATATAACTTGGTAAAATAGTTCATTTACACGTGTTTTACTGAGGTGGATGATGTTATACATATATATATATATATATATATTGTGTCACAAAGGAAAACTGTTTTTCAATATATATCAACATCCGATTATATATATCATCAATGTCCTTAGTAAAACTATTATTTAACGATACAAATATATTATAACAGTGTTACACGAGTCAGTTTTTATCATACATTCATTTGAACGAAGCAAATAATTTACAGTTATCTATCATAAAATAATTTTATCTTTATAAACACTGATTGAATTAACATACAGATTACAGTTTTGGTTTGATGATAAATTATATAGTAAATCATTTTACAACATAATAACTGTTATTAATCACTATTACAGAATAACAACACTTACCATTTTCTCATAAATCTTTGTGGACTGAACGTTCTTCTCGATAAGAGACGTAACTTACATCACATGTTCGATGACGAGGATCCCACTTTGAGACTAATAATGGCTGGAGACGGCTTGAATGGGTAATGAAGAAAAACTTTAATATAAGTTTAACATAACAGCAAATGTACAACGTTTGATGACAAAAATGTTGACGAAACGTTGTACATTTGCTGTTATG
>NW_013677616.1:8821-10389 GCF_000517525.1 Limulus polyphemus | reverse complement strand
ATGACAAAATGTTGACGAAACGTTGTACATTTGCTGTTATGTTAAACTTATATTAAAGTTTTTCTTCATTACCCATTCAAGCCGTCTCCAGCCATTATTACATCACATGTGTTCAGAGACACAGTTTCAAGTACGATCTACAAAGTATTTTTGTTCTTTCTAACTGACGTCATTAACATAAACTCACCAAATATTACTTTACCTGCTTACAACTAAAGGCGTGTCGATCTTTTATTAAGAAGAGAGGGGGGTTAATTTGGTCAAGTTGATATTCAAGGCCACCGACCAGCTTGGTTTTAGAAAATATACAGGGCAGAATTTCAAGTTAGTGTTAACTAAAACAGATAACACTTTCAGCTGAACGTTCGGAAAACATTTATTATAATAAAAGTCATTTATAATACACTGTCGCTATACACGTATTTACATTATATCTAACATTCAAATAAACTCTACATAAATCTAACGTTCGTTTTATAAAACACTAAACGTATAGTGACGCATTTCAGTTATATACAATTTTAGTATTTATTTAGACTGTGCGTTTCTAAAAATTATCAATGATGATATATTGTCGCTGTCTACTTACATTATACTAAAATACACGGTTTAAACTCTACATAATCATGTATTTTCTACACAGATTTAATGTTCAACATACTTTAACTACAGTTTTTGTAAGTCACTGAATTTAAGAGTCAGTAAATATAGTTTTTTCACGTTACACAGTGATACATAACACTAAATGTGTATTCAAGATATCACTTCTCATTTTTTGATGGTAAATTTCATTCAGCATACAATTATTACATATTTTGCCTGGTGTACATCAAACGGTCAGATGTTCAGACTGTGTCAGTCGGTTTAGAATACTTTTTCAAAATGTGAGATGTATTCAGTTCTAATTTATATACTCGTAAGGCTATCAGAGTTAATTGTTTCCAGGTGGTGTTGATAAACTCGTTCACAGGTTTAGTCTACAACATACATTTTAATTTTTGTATAAATATTAACACGCTTCCAATCAAATGTTGTATTTGTTCATTGATGTTTTAGACTCAGAAAATGTAATTTTTCAAAACTAAAAAAGATTTTTGAAACAATGTTACGGTAGCATGTGTTATGTTTTCCAACTAAAAGCCAGTGCAAAAACTTGACTTTATGTACACTGTCTTAATTTAACAAATGTGACTTATAGTAGATTCCTCGACCTTACAGAAGGATTCCCTTGTTGTTATTTTAATACACACCTTACAGTACCAACCACTGTCTTAATTTAACAAATGTGACTTATAGTAGATTCCTCGACCTTACAGAAGGATTCCCTTGTTGTTATTTTAACACACACCTTACAGTACCAACCACTGTCTTAATTTAACAAATGTGACTTATAGTAGATTCCTCGACCTTACAGAAGGATTCCCTTGTTGTTATTTTAACACACATTTTACAGTACCAACAACTGTCTTAATTTAACAAATGTGATTTATAGTAGATTTCTCGACCTTACAGAAGGATTCCCTTGTTGTTATTTTAACACACATTTTACAGTACCAACCACTGTCTTA
>NW_013677616.1:5086-8168 GCF_000517525.1 Limulus polyphemus | reverse complement strand
AATTATGGATTGTTACATGCTGGTTCTGAATGATTACAGGTAATTATGGATTGTTACATGCTGGTTCTGAATGATTACAGGTAATTATGGATTGTTGCATTCTGGTTATGAACGATTACAGGTAATTATGGATTGTTGCATTCTGGTTATGAACGATTACAGGTAATTATGGATTGTTGCATTCTGGTTATGAATGATTACAGGTAATTATGGATTGTTACATTCTGGTTATGAATGATTACAGGTAATTATGGATTGTTACATGCTGGTTCTGAATGATTACAAGGTAATTATGGATTGTTACATGCTGGTTCTGAATGATTACAGGTAATTATGGATTGTTACATGCTGGTTCGTAATGATTACAGGTAATTATGGCTTATTACATGCTGGTTATGAATGATTACAGGTAATTATGGGTTGTTATATGCTGGTTCTGAATGATTACACGTAATTATGGCTTATTACATGCTGGTTCGTAATGATTACGGTAATTATGGGTTGTTATATGCTGGTTCTGAATGATTACAGGTAATTATGGATTGTTATATGCTGGTTCGTAAGGATTACAGGTTGTTATATGCTGGTTCTGGATGATTACAGGTAATTATCGTGTTATTACACATTGGTTTTGTATGTTTACAGGTAATTCTGGATTATTACGTGGTTGTTGAGAATGATTACAGGTGGTTCCGGATTATTACATGGTGGTGTTGTTATGTGCTGTTTGTGAATGATGACTTGACGATTACGGATTGTTATAAACTGTTTAATATTTACTAGTATAAAAGCCAGTCAAAAATGACGGGACACCAAAGCCTACCAAATTTGAATCTTCTAATATGCACTTACAGCTTTGCCGCCCGTAAACAGACATAAGAAAAACGGCCTTCTAGCTGCGGGAAATCAAAGCCTATCATGAGCAATATCTACTTTACACAAAGAGTGTCTCTACCCAGCATTAATTGATCACTGTTATTTTATAACCACGTCAATTTCACTATCATAATAGTTCTCTTAAAACCATATTTCTTGTAAATATTCGATCATCGCTAAAAAATTTCTCTTTATAACAAACGGCAAATTGATTTCACTCGGTGCTAAATAAATAAATCCTTGGTATAAAAACTCATTTCTGTTTTTATTACATCAAATCATTGTTGCAATATTTGTCTTAAAACCACATAATATTAATATTCATTTTATTGATGCGGAAGTACTAACTGGAAGTAATACTCGATCTTCATTCAACAACTTTCCTTGACTCTCATGGTTACCAACAAACAACTTCAAGTTTTCCTCATTTCACTGATGGGAAGTAATACTCGATCCTCATTCAACAACTTTCCTTGACTCTCATGGTAACCAACAAACAACTTCAAGTTTTCCTCATTTCAATGACGACGAAGTAATACTCGATCTTCATTCAACAACTTTCCTTGACTCTCATGGTTACCAACAAACAACTTCAAGTTTTCCTCATTTCACTGATGAGGAAGTAATACTCGATCCTCATTCAACAACTTTCCTTGACTCTCATGGTTACCAACAAACAACTTCAAGTTTTCCTCATTTCACTGATGAGGTAGTAATACTCGATCTTCATTCAACAACTTTCCTTGACTCTCATGGTTACCGACAAACAACTTCAAGTTTTCCTCATTTTACTGATGAGGAAGTACTAACTGGAAGTAATACTCGATCTTCATTCAACAACTTTCCTTGACTCTCATGGTTACCGACAAACAACTTCAAGTTTTCCTCATCTCTTGTTTTTGTTAGTTCCCCATACAAATGCTGTTTTCCTAACTAGCTTGACGTCATAATGATGTGGATGATGTGGTGTCACACACATAACATTATGCCCGATCTTGTCCCGGAAACTCCCTGCTTGACAGGCTTTTGTTATAGCAGAAAAAGTGCCGAAATTTAGGATCTATTTACGCTTATGTTAGCAAATAAATTCAACTAAAATGGGAACGGGCAATCAAAAGAGGAAGTATTATAGGGAAAAAAAGGGGAATTGGAGTGTAACTCACGCAATTCGGAGAAATCGAGCGTGACCGACCGACACTTGGCTTTTGTATATATTGATTTGATATCGAGCACTTTGACACTAAATACCAAGGAATCATACTTAAAAGTTAAATAACTATAAATATAATAAAATAAGAAATGTTATACCTGATCCCAACAATCTACGTAGACTTTGCCGCTGTCAAGAAGACGTTTTATTAGATGCAGATCACCTTGAACGGCCGCTAGATGGAGCTTATGTGCAGCTGTAGTTTCTTTCTGTAAAGAATTATTTAAAACATGTATCAGAAGATAAAAATTCATCACATAGTTTATTAATATAAATGTTATTTGTAAATCATAAGTGATAAACTTAGAACTAAAGCAAAAGTGGTGTTAAAATTTTTGATTCAAGAATGTGGAAAGTTGTGTTCGTTTGTTTGAGGTTAAGCACAAAACGGCACAAAAGGCTATCTGTGCTGTGGCCACCACGGGTATCGAAACCCGGTTTATAGCGTTGTAACTCCGCAGACATATCGCTGTTCCACTGGGGGGGATTTGTGTAAGGAACATTGAAAAAAGGAGCATTACTATATCTTTCTGTGTGTTTTAGCGCAAAGGTCCAGTGAGAGGAATCAAACCATTCTAGTGTTGTAAGTCGTCAAAGTCACTTTGATATAACGGGGAGTATCGTTAGTTAAAAACACTTGAGAGGAATCAAACCATTTTAGTGTTGTAAGTCGTCAAAGTCACTTTGATATAACGGGGAGCATAGTTAGTTAAAAACACTTGAGAGGAATCAAACCATTTTAGTGTTGTAAGTCGTCAAAGTCACAAAGTCACTTTGATACAACGGGGAGTATAGTTAGTTAAAAACACTTGAGAGGAATCAAACCATTTTAGTGTTGTAAGTCGTCAAAGTCACTTTGATATAAGGCCCAGTATAGTTAGTTAAAAACACTTGAGAGGAATCAAACCATTTTAGTGTTGTAAGTCGTCAAAGTCACTTTGATATAACGGGGAGTATAGTTAGTTAAAAACACTTGAGAGGAATCAAACCATTTTA
>NW_013677616.1:0-4484 GCF_000517525.1 Limulus polyphemus | reverse complement strand
AAACAAACAAACTTTGATATAACGGGGAGCATAGTTAGTTAAAAACATCTGAGAGGAACCAAACCATTTTAGTGTTGTAAGTCGTCAAAGTCACTTTGATATAACGGGGAGTATAGTTAGTTAAAAACACGTTTGCGAGTTCAAATCATGAAAAATAATAAACTTTTGTGTATAAATAAAGTAGGAAGAAATAGAACATAGAAACAGTTAAAATAAACAAGCACAGGCGAATAACGTGTTTCTGGAATTTTTTGCTTAACGCTACAATACTTTACTGCCCCACCTGCTCGTGCAACTGCTGACACGATCTGAATGCTGTTTGGATAATAGGATATCCGCATTTATCAAACCCCGCACACCGTAACCTTTCAACCGTAACCTTCTCTTTATTTATTGATGTTGTGTAAACAATGAAGTTAAACATGCAGAGAAACAAGATTTCCATTAACAAAAAAATGCAATACTTCTGGAATTTAGCATTCTTAACCATCTTATTATGTTCAAAGTTTAGGTACATCTGTTATATTTTGGGTTATATTGATATTTTAAAGAAACTAGAACAACACTGAATTCTGTGTTCCAGTTCATCCCAAAGATGTTCTATCGGGTTGAGGTCGGGGCTCTGTGCTGGCCACTGCAATGTTCCGATGTTATTCTCTTCAAACCACGTACGTGTTCACAATCTTTGCTTTGTGACATGGAGCGTTATCATGTTGGAAGGTGTAAGGGCCGGTACCATAAAACTACCACAGTGTAGAACTCAGCGTTCATGGATCCATGCACTGCGATCAGTGGACCTAGTCCATACCATGAGAAGCACCCACATACCATGATACCGCCACCTCCAACCTTCACTGTTGGGACAACACACTCAGGTAATAAGCGTCCTCCATACCCAAATATGTCCATCAGACTGAAAGAGCGATTTTCATTGATCCACGGTCCAGGTTCGGTGTGCCTTGCCTCATGCCAATTGATGGTGTGCATTTGTTTTTGTTATCAACGGCTTGTGGGCTGCAGCTCTTCCGCAAACATTCATGGCATGCAGCTCTCAACGTGTCGTGGAAACTATCCGTCCCCTCTGAAACTCTATTAGCTCTTTCGGTGGCCCGGCATGGCCAGGTGGTTAGGGCGCTCGACTCACAATCTGAGGGTCGCGGGTTCGAATTCCCGTCCCACCATACATGCTCGCCCTTTCAGCCGTGGGGGCGCTATAATGTGACGGTAAATCCCACTATTCGTTGGTAAAAGTATAGCCCAAGAGTTGGCGGCGGGTGATGATGACTAGCTGCCTTCCCTCTACTCTTAACTCTACTGTTAAATTGGGGACGGCTAGCGCAGATATCCCTCGAGTAGCTTTGGGCGAAATTAAAAGAAACAAACAAAACTCACTAACAAAACTGTAAATTGGCACTATTTTTCCACTCACTAAATGGTACATTGGTATTATTCTCTCACTCACCAGGTGGTACATTGGTACTGTTCTCACTCTCACTCGGCGGTAAATTGGTCCTCTCCCATTCTGGTAAAAATGGAAAATCTTAAAATATTTATATTTTCTTCCAGTTCATTCTTCGCGATTTGATTGATTTCGAATAGTATAACATCTTAGACTAGTGAGATTAATTCAAACTAGATACAATACTTTTCTGCAGGGGCCTAGAAGACAGGCAACATTATTGAAACACCATTCCCCGCATACAATACTTATTTCACAAGCTGTATCCAGTTTACAAAATCTCCAGAAGCAAGCAGTTAGAAGAATACCTTCTTGAGAGAATGCAGAAGCAACTGAAGGAATGTTCAACTTTAGGGAAACCATTCACCGATAGTCTTTAAGTAATTCGTCACCACTGTTGAATATCGTCACACTGCAAATTGCATCAACAGATACTTTTCGAAACTGTTACATTATTACTGAGCAGTGGCCCTCGATGGGGTTTTCTTTTGAGACAGATAATGCATCAAGAACGAAAGCCACTTTGGAAACGTTGATGAATGAGTATCGAGACCACTAATGTTACGAGTGGTCGTGTTGTACAATGTAGCTATTCTTCTGTGATGTTGTTCATCTAGGACAATTTTTATCAGAAATGGTAAATTCTTTCAAAAACAGACAAATTTCAACGGCTTTTTTGCAACATCATCTACACTCAAGTGTCACAAATCAAGTCTGCAAGAAGGCTTAGTGTTCAGCTTGTGTTGAACGGGCAGTTTCTGACTTGTCTGCAGTATAAAGAGTAGTTTCTGATTCGTGTATCATACTAGTATCTTCTAGGTAACACTTTGAAAATTCATCAATCTCCTTCAATTTGTGGCACGATAAATCGAAAATCTGAAGGTACATACAGTTACTATGTCTGATACCAAATAAGAATTTCATGCCAACCAATAACATATATAGGAGCAAGTAGAAATAGGACCACTCACTAAGGCTGAGACACAACAGTTTAAAGCGAACATCCAAGACTGACAGAAAAATACCATCATCCCACTACACATTGCACTTTGTCAGTACAAGTTACCAAGGAGACGAATTCGATTTAGCATGTGGCAATAAATTATCAACAAGGTTTTCTTATACTCTTGGATTTAAAAAGCGAAACAATCCACAGAGCAATCGCAGAAACAGATGGAATGTCATTATTTCTGTAGAATATACAAACAGCTTTCCCTTTAATACGGTGGAAAGGCCTGAATCCTCCTTCTAGTTTAGCCATTGTGGCCGAAACCTTTCTGCCTTCTCTTTCTACACTACATTGCATGTCATGCGGGACAAGTTCATATGAGAGTGGTCCATTCTAAAACATGAAAAATAACTGATGTACTTCACAGATGGTCACTGTTTATCAGAACCTCCCTTTGATAAACAAATCCCACAAGAATACCTGTTCCAGGATTCTTCTGTAGAAGGCTGTCTATCAGAGTTGATAAACAAACCCCACAATTATACCTGTCCCAGCATTTTCCTGTAGAAGGCTGTCTATCAGAGTTGATAAACAAATCCCAGAAGAATACCTGTTCCAGGATTCTTCTGTAGAAGGCTGTCTATCAGAGTTGATAAACAAATCCCAGAAGAATACCTGTCTCAGGATTCTCTTGTAGAAGGCTGTCTCTCAGAGTTGATAAAAATATCCCACAAGAATACCTGCTCCAGGATTCTCCTGTAGAAGATTGTCTCTCAGAGTTGATAAACAAATCCCAGAAGAATACTTGCTCCAGGATTCTTCTGGCTGTTTATCAGAGTTAATAAACAAACCCCACAATAATACCTGCCCCAACATTTTCCTGTAGAAGGCTCTCTATCAGAGTTGATAAACAAACCCCACAATAATACCTGCCCCAACATTTTCCTGTAGAAGGCTCTCTATCAGAATTGATAAACAAACCCTACAATAATACATGCCCTTGGATTCTCCTCAGAAGGTTGTTTACCAAAGCTGATAAATAAATTCCACAAGAATATCTGCTCCAGGATTCTCCTGCAGAAGGTTGCGTTAGTGAAACTGACAGTACGCAGTTGTAATGTATCCTGTCTTTCGTGTCTTTGCAGTAGCTATAAAAAATGCATTATTAATCAGAATAACATGCTAGCATAAATCCACCAATACTATACCAGACGTATCCCAGCAGGCTTGGTAATAGGCAAAATGCCTCGTCGGCAATTGATATAGCACAAATCATGTGGTTGACATATTAGTATTCACGCTTCTTTACTCTCACTCAGCTCTTATTAACAATATGCTCGCTAGGTTTCATTTTGAGTAAAACACCATAACTGCAGTATATCATGAAAGAACAACTGGGTTATCTTTAACAAAAACTGGAGTCTAAAACTTCTGTTAATTAAAGCGATGGTTAAGCCTTTATTAGTGATGAAAAAGATTTATTTTGATTTTCTAAGTGATACGCCTTAACTTGAATGTATTGAAGACAGTAAAACTTCTTAAAAACCCACGTAACTGTTATAATATATCATTTGCAGATAAATAACTATGTACAAAAAAGGTGTATTGAATCTTTCAGTCCATTTCAATAACCGAAACGTTGGAATAACTCCTTTCCAGATAAGCAGGGGAGTACCAGAAAAAAAGTGTCAGTTTTAATCAGTTTTGACACTGGTCACATTTAATTGTTCTTTCAAGTCACCGAGTTGTTCTAGCATATTTTTATGCTACATAATGGATTTACTTTCAGTGTATTTTCCTCCTTATTAACATTCTGATACCCTTGATCTTTGAAGTATATTTACATTTCGTTATATTTTCCTCCTTATTAACATTCTGATACCCTTGATCTTTGAAGTATATTTACTTTCATTATATTTTCCTCCTTATTAACATTCTGATACCCTTGATCTTTGAAGTATATTTACTTTCATTATATTTTCCTCCTTATTAACATTCTGATACCCTTGATCTTTGAAGTATATTTACTTTCATTATATTTTCTTTATTATTAACATTCTGATACCCTTGATCTTT
>NW_013677615.1:12806-13786 GCF_000517525.1 Limulus polyphemus | reverse complement strand
CAGGACCCTCCTCTCCCTTCTCCTTATATCTACATGTTCCAATACTTCTAACAGGAGAACATATCATTGAACACCAGGACCCTCCTCCATTCTCCTTATATCTACATGTTCTAATACTTCTAACAGGAGAACATATCATTGAACACCAGGACCTCCTCCTCCCTTCTTCTTATATCTACATGTTCTAATACTTCTAACAAGAGAACATATAACTGAACACCAGGACCCTCCTCCCCTTCTCCTTATATCTACATGTTCTAATACTTCTAACAGGAGAACATATCATTGAACACCAAAACTCCCCCTTCTCCTTATATCTACATGTTCTAATACTTCTAACAGGAGAACATATAACTGAACACCAGGACCCTCCTCCCCCCTTCTCCTTATATCTACATGTATTAATACTTCTAACAGGAGAACATATAACTGAACACCAGGACCCTCATCCCTTCTCCTTATATCTACATGTTCTAATACTTCTAACAGGAGAACATATAACTGAACACCAGGACCCTCCTCCCTTCTCCTTACATCTACATGTTGTAATACTTCTAACAGGAGAACATATAACTGAACACCAGGACCCTCCTCCCCTTCTTCTTATATCTACATGTTTTAATACTTCTAACAGGAGAACATATAACTGAACACCAGGACCCTCCTTCCCCCTTCTCCTTATATCTACATGTTCTAATACTTCTAACAACAGAACATATCATTGAACACCAGGACCCTCCTCCCTTCTTCTTATATCTCATGTTCTAATACTTCTAACAGGAGAACATATAACTGAACACCAGGACCCACCTCCCCCTTCTCCTTATATCTACATGTTCTAATACTTCTAACAGAAGAACATATCATTGAACACCAGGACCCTCCTCCGTTCTTCTTATATCTCATGTTCTAATACTTCTAACAGAAGAACATATCATTGAACACCAGGACCCTCCTCCGTTCTTCTTATATCTCATGTT
>NW_013677615.1:7966-12176 GCF_000517525.1 Limulus polyphemus | reverse complement strand
TTTGAATGTCTGTAAATATTATAGTTTGTTTGTTTGAATGTCTGTAAATATTATAGTTTGTTTGTTTGAATGTCTGTAAATATTATAGTTTGTTTGTTTGAATGTCTGTGAAAATCATAAGTAGTTTGTTTGTTTGAATGTCTGTAAATATCATAGTTTGTTTGTTTGTTTGAATGTCTGTAAATATTGTAGTTTGTTTGTTTGAATGTCTGTAAATATCATAGTTTGTTTGTTTGTTTGAATGTCTAAATATCATAGTTTGTTTGTTTGTTTGAATGTCTGTAGATATCATAGTTTGTTTGTTTGTTTGAATGTATGTAAATATTATAGTTTGTTTGTTTGAATGTCTGTAAATATTATAGTTTGTTTGAATGTCTGTAAATATCATAGCAAAAAGTTTAAATTTCTTGTTCTTCTTTTATATTACATGATAACTCAAAAACCAAAACAATGGTGTGAACCAATTTCACTGAGATGACATAGTTTCAAACGGAGTATCCGTTTTTTAAGTATTATTAATAACTAGTAGTAATTTAAAACATTATAATTCTAGTGTAAAACTATGCTATTATTACCCCTTAATGTTAGCTTTGTTGCAGAAATTTGATGTTCTTTTAAAAAGCTTGGTTACAGGGTGAAACAGGAATTACCAGACAATAATATATAAACAATAAATATTACAGTTGGAACCTTATTGCATTTAGAACTTGGTTATAAATACAACCTTCCTTTGTCTATTGAAACACTGTATTAAAAAAAACAAATAAACAAACAAGCAAAGAAAACACTCTTCAAAAAAGAAAGTAAATGTTATTTGCTGTGTTCACCGCGGAGAATGGAACCCCAGATTTGTAATATTTATTTGTTGCCAGTTTATTGTTTTAGTGAGAGAAATCGGGCGCTCATTGGTGCTGTAGAACTTATAAATTATGATATAATACTTTTCACCTGAACTGGCACCGTATACCCATAATGGACTAACTGAACAGAGAGGTCAGAGACACCTTATATACAGGCATAGCGTCCCTAATTATGTTCTCTCTGACCCCTAAAGTTCACGCGTAACACTCCCTTTGATTTGCTAGCTAGAGGGAAAGAAATCAGTCATTAACACCTGCTGCCTCAACGAATACTCTTCACCGAATAGATATAGTGACTGCCTCAACTATAACACACCCACAGCTGAATGTACAAAGAGTGTTTGGTACCATTACAACTCGAGACTCTCCGATTCCTAGTCCGATACATTAACACTAGGCCAGGCTAGGAAGTTAACATGATCATAAAATACTCTTGTAGACTAAGATTAATCATTTTTAACTTTACTATTTTGTTTAAGTTATGTTTTCTTGTAAGCCGCGATTACCCAAGTGTAATTAGTAATTAGTTACTATCCTTACCGTAAGTATATTCCTTGTAACATTTAAAGCCACTGATTTGTTACAATTTTGTTGATCTTATTGTCATCGTCTGACTAATGTAAGATAATACCAACGTTAATATAAGACTCCATTTATTTGTCCAAAGGATGTCAGCGCTGGGGTCATGAAGGCGAGAGGGCCATGAGGCCACTATGACGTGTTAGGTGGGTAGTACTAAGTAGTGTTCTAGGTGGCGGATAGCGAGCACTGCCAGAGGTTCCAAGAAGGTACCACCAGAGGGCGGTAGAGTGCCTCTAGGATATGGTCAAGGTGTTTGAGTTAACCGGGACATGTTCCAGTCTGTACATAGGTCATGTTTGACCTCGAATGTAAAACATTCTGACACGATATTAGTTCCGCATTATCTTTATGATCTATTTTATAATTTCAGTAATTAATAATAAACAAAACATTTAAATGCGTTAAATCAATATTTTATGCATTACAGTTTGACTAAACTTCTAGCGTAGTGCAGGATTTGTATATATCTCCTTATATCTACAGGAGAACATATAACTGAACACCAGGACTCTCCTCCCTTCTCCTTATATCTACATGTTCTAATACTTCTAACAGGAGAACATATCATTGAACACCAGGACCCTCCTCCTCCCTTCTCTTATATCTACATGTTCTAATACTTCTAACAAGAGAACATATAACTGAACACCAGGACCCTCCTCCCTTCTCCTTATATCTACATGTTCTAATACTTCTAACAGGAGAACATATCATTGAACACCAGGATCCCTTTCCTTTTTTCTTTATAACTACTTGTCCTAATACTTCTGGCGAGACAACGTATAATCACTTCAATTAAACTAAAAAGAATATTTTCTTTAGTCAACATGTTTCAAAACCATAAATATAGATTCTTTGGATTTCCAGACGCTTCTTGTCAAATATTTTCACACACATAATACAAATCTTATCTTATGTGCTTAGTTTGTCACCGAAAGCTTGATTAATTGAGCCTTAACTAGTTTTGCCTCTGTTTTTATTGTTTAATATTTTTGATGGCCTTTCACGAATCTGATTAATTTTGAGTCACTTGTAGTAGTTGTGTAATTTTCTTTGAACCATGATTGGGTTTTGGCCCACTCTGTTTCGTGAACCAAGAGAACAAAAATCATAACCTTATAACTTTCTGTTTGTTTGTTGTTAAACAGAAAGCTACCTACACAATGTCTGTTTGTTTGTTATGAATTTCGCGCAGAGTTACACGAGGGCTATCTGCGCTAACCGTCCGTAATTTAGCAGTGAAAGACCTGAAAGGCAGCTAGTTATCACCACCCACCGCCAACTCTTGGGCTACTCTTTTACCAACGAAAAGTGGGATTGACCATCACATTATTACGTCCCCCACGGCTGAAAAGGTAAGCATGTTTGGTGTGACGGAGATTCGAACCCTCGGCCCGCAGATTGCGAGTTGAGCGCCCTAACCACCTGGCCATGCCGGGTCACTACACAATGATCAGTATGTTCTGTGCCCATCACGGTATCGAAAGCCAGTTTTTAGCGTTATAAATCTCCAGATTTACAGCCCAGCCAATGGTGGACTCCCCATAACATGGGAAATCTCACTGACACATCTAAAGAAAACATATACAATTATAATACCTGTTATGCTACTAATATTGTGCTGTGTGAGAAAATAACATATATCATTATCAACAGGAGAAAAAATTATTAATAACAAAATCTGGATTCTCCCCTACACGTGGCTTCACTGGACAGCTTTAGAGATCCTTAAACACAAGTTAGAGAAAACCTTTGAATACAGGTAAGACCAGTTTGGTTAAGTGTATATAATAACTATACCGTTACGAGTACTATAATAACGTATTTGTCGTAAGTCAGCGTATGTAAATTGTTAATTAACGTTTCGTAGAACTAATAACGTCGATCCATGAATGTATACCAGAAATATCAAGAGATAACTCCACTCAGGCCTTTCAAATGTTAAACCTGTAATATGTAATAACCCCTCTATAGAGTAGCGTTAATGCTGAGTCTGAATAAGCCGGCGAACATTACAAGATGACAGCTTAAAGCTATTGTATTTTCACGAAATATTTTATATTATAAACATTTTTTGTCACTCTTTTTTTTTTGACAAATATGATAAAGGTGATTCACAGGTACACAGTCTGTAAAAATCATGTCGGTGACTAGGTTGTTCACAAATATAAGAATTTCAATTAAATTACAAAGTCTGATCATGTTTCTCATTCTCCTTGTGATTTCTAAGCTAATATGGACTCCTAGGTTTAAAGAAAAGCTCAGGATTACACTTATCCCTTTCCATAAAGTGGTGTATCTCTAAAAATAAATTAGATAATTCTTCATTTTCACACTGCTGTCTATGTTTGGTTTCTTTCCATTTTTACTGAAAAACTAAAGTAACGACCCCTTGCGTCAATTTCATTCTATTTCAAAAGAGACATGCGCATTCGGTAGGAATCTCTTAAATAACTATTATACTGCACAAATGCACGTTCAACTTAGATGTTTTATAGTTTAAAAAAAGAACATTACATTGTAGGTAATGTTAAAAAACATTTTTTATTTCGTTCAAAGTGTCCCCGTTGCGGCTTCATTAGGTCTACTTCTTGTATTACTAGGCCTGATGAAGCCGCAATGGTGAAATGTTGACTGAAATAAAACAGTTTTTGAATATTATCTGGAGAGTAAAGGTCGTTTTTTTTTCCCCTAACTTTATTATCAAAATGTCAAAATATATTTTATATAATGAACAATCAGCTTGGGCCGGCTGTAATAAGATGTTA
>NW_013677615.1:5565-7332 GCF_000517525.1 Limulus polyphemus | reverse complement strand
TAAAGAAACACATTCACACACGTACCTACATTAACATATACGTACAAGACGACCATCTGACCATTAGTATATAAAGAAACACATTCACACACGTACCTACATTAACATATACGTACAAGACGACCATCTGACCACTAGTATATAAAGAAACACATTCACACACGTACCTACATTAACATATACATACAAGACGACCATCTGACCACTAGTATATAAAGAAACACATTCACAAACGTACCTACATTTCGAACCTTCCCCCGTACAGTAACAACAAATCAATACCATACTCACTGTTTCTATGACTACACAAATCACGTACTAATGAAAACGATTATAAATCTAAATCCAGAGACATGAAAATATTTTTTTTTTCTAAAAGACACTACCCTGATTCTCTCGTCCACGATACAGCCACCAAAGCTAGTTCATATACCCAGGAGCAAACACTCAACACTATCAAGAAAGAACACACCGATCGTATTTCACTTGTGTTAATATACCATCAAACCAACAAGATCAAAGATATAATAGTAAACAATTACACAATACATACTGAAGACCCTACCACTAAATCTCTCTTCAAGGACCCACCCATTATTTCTTACAGACATGACAAAAGCCTAAAATAAATCCTGGTGTACAGTGACCTTAAACAAAAACAAAATGATACTCCAGACAGTCACACATGTAAACGAAACAGGTGTGTCACCTGCCCACATATAAACAGCACTGCACATACACAAGGAAAAGACACACGCTACGCACGCAAGTTTTATATTCTGATGTAAGCTGTACGTTCTGACGAAGAATGCTAGCTCGAAACGTTATCCTCTTCAAATAGAAATATAAAAAATTGGCGATTGTTTAACCTATTCTTTCATACCGAGAACAAGTTGCTTATTAACAAGCCTAAAACAAAAAGCTATTGGAAGATTTCCTAAAGAGACAGTTTTAATCAGTTTCTTTTCGGTTCAGGCGAATTAGGAGTTTTGGACATGCGCAATACAATGATTTCGTAATTCACGGATGAGAGTCCAACACATAATCTCAACGAGTGATCTGGGTACGTGAGAGGGCACTAACAACATCAAGAAATTTCCAGACAATATTATGTTTCAACAATACACTAGTCTACGTAACAATTTGCATTTTTTCTCACAACAATAAATAATATAAAAACTTTAAACAATAAATGGGACTTTACAGCAGAGGGTGTTATTGTTGTGGGCTTTTTCTAACGTGCACATTGAAATTAATTGGGAGCGAAGTGGTTCACATATTAATCTTTAATAGAGAGGAATGTATCACCTTTGATTACACCAGTGTAGATAGAGAGACTTTTATAGTTTAGTTGTATGTACAACTGTGTTGTCGATTGTAAATGAGAAACATTGTAGCCTAAATCATGCTCAAAAGTGTCACAGCATACACTGTTTTAGTCCTAACTTTCTCAAAAGTTTATCGGAGGAGGCCCCCGAACCTCCAGGGGTGATACCCCCATCTCAGTCATATTTTCTTTACTAGTGAATTCCTGAGCCGACCCCCTAGTTAAGGTCTGTACCCATAATGTGCCACTACACGCTTGTTCGGAGTACGGCTTTTATTGGGGTCTGTGGATAAAACTTACACAAAGACACATAACCACTATTATGGAAGCCCTAAGATTCTGGGGTGCTTTCAGGCGCGTGGACTTGACGCAACCATTAGGATAAGTAGGTTTGTTAGTGTTTCTGTAATTGTGTTATAATATACATTCAGTAAAATATT
>NW_013677615.1:1502-4608 GCF_000517525.1 Limulus polyphemus | reverse complement strand
TTTAGACTTGTATTCAATATTTCTGTAGATACAACCTAAAATCATATTTTCCCTACCACTAGCAACAGCACACTGCTTGGATGGCTTTACAGACTGATCGACTATTACACCAAGATCCTTTTCTTTCATGACAATGTTAAGGTTATTCCATCCAAATTATACTTATAATTCAAATTATGATAACCCACGTGCATTATCTTGCATTTATTACAATTAAAACACATCTGTCATTTATTTACCCAACTCACTAAATGATCTAAATCCTTTTATAAATCAGCAGCATCCTCTTCACAGCTAGCAACACCCAAGATCTTAATATCATCTGCAAACTTAAGTAATTTATTGACTATTCCTTCATCTGTCACTGATGTAAATCAAAAAGAGCAAAGGTCCTGAGACTGTGATCTGAGGTATTCCACTTGTTGTGGTATAACAATCAATAACCTCTTCAACGGTAAGAGGTAGAAAGTAGGAGTGACAGAAATAACAATCTTTACACACAAACAAATAGCATATCCATCGTGTCGAAAAACATCTTATCAGAGAATTTCATATTTTGTTTTCTTTTTTTACTTTTCGATATTTGAAACCAATGTTGAATTCATCACGTACATCATAATGTTAGATAGTTTTACTTTCGATATTTGAAACCAATGTTGAATTCATCACGTACATCATAATGTCAGATAGTTTTACTTTTCGATATTTGAAACTTGTGTTGAATTCATCACGTACATCATAATGTTAGATAGTTTTACTTTTCGATATTTGAAACCAATGTTGAATTCATCACGTACATCATAATGTCAGATAGTTTTACTTTTCGATATTTGAAACCTATGTTGAATTCATCACGTACATCATAATGTCAGATAGTTTTACTTTTCGATATTTGAAACCTATGTTGAATTCATCACGTACATCATAATGTTAGATAGTTTTACTTTTCGATATTTGAAACCTATGTTGAATTCATCACGTACATCATAATGTCAGATAGTTTTACTTTTCGATATTTGAAACCAATGTTGAATTCATCACGTACATCATAATGTCAGGTAGAAATTAAGTTTGATTTGTTTGTTTGTTTGTTGTTAAGCAAAAACTGCACAATGGGCTATTTGAGTAGATGCTGCATTTATATTAAAAGTAGTTAAGCGCAAAGCTACGCAATGGGCTATCTGTGTTCTACCCACCGCGGGCATCGAAACCTTATCATCAGTCATCAGCCTTATCATCAAGTTTTTACACTTGGAGTTATCGTCACAATATATGATGTCAAAAAGCACGAGTCCCAGTGGCTCAGCGGTAAGTCTGAAGGCTTATACGCTAACAATTGGGTTTCGATACCTGTTGTGAGTACAGCACAGGAACACATTCGGAATTTTTTTTTGTCAACGCAAACGTGTCGGAAATATTTTTTTAATTTATCAGCGAATACCGAAATAATGAAGGTAAAATTGAAATTACTTTGCTGTTGAAATTTTCATGGATAAATTGACAATACATATTTTTTATATAAAATATCCAAGGGTTAACGTTATAAATTCACCTGTATTTGATTGATGACCCGAGTGAGTCGTGTTAATGTTTGCCCAAAAAATTAAGATACTGGTGCATGAAAATAGCTACTAAATTTAAAATTGATAAAGACAGTTTATCTTTATATATATATATATATATTACTTTGGATCATCTTCGTTGCAGTTCGTGAAACGTTTGTTTTAAATTAAATGGAGCCTATCTCTGCGATACTTCATAATGGACACAAGTCTACAGTTCGTTTCTTTAGTACACAAAATGCTTTGAAAAAATATGCAATATTTTTATCCTGATTTTTTAAAATAAATCAATTTAAAGATGAAGTTAAAACATGACCGTTTTAAAAAAGATTAAACTGATAACCGTGCGGAGGAAAATATGGAGGAACACTATCATATTTTCCTCTTTTTATATTACTTAAAATTACCCTCAGATTGATTTACAGGTATCTGTTTGTTTGATTTTTTTAGCACAAAGCTACAACAGGTTATCTGCACTCTGTCTAACACGGGGGAATCGAGCTCCGAATCTTAGTTTCAAGTCCGTAAACTTAGCGCTCATCCACTGGAGGACTTTTAAGTGGATAAGTTTTCATATTAAAAAAAAATATCTCGGTGGGACAAGTGTAAGTTCACGGATTTACAACACCAAAATTCGGGGTTCGATCCCCCTCGGCGGACAAAGCTAAGGTAACCTACAGTGTAGCTTTGCGCTAGAACAAACAGACCCTACAAAACAACTTGGCATCGTAATTACTGTATGAGGAGTTATAACGTTCAAAATCGGGTTTTGATACCAGAAGTGCTCAGAGCACATTGTTTAGCTTTCTCATTAAACATAAAACAAACACGAATGAATGCTATATTTGTAGCTACAGTTAGTTACAAACGCCATTAATTACCAGGGTAACCAGCTGATGTTCCAATCAGTTTCCATGGTTACAAGATTTAATCTTCCTGCGTATTGATTAATGACATAACACACTTCAGAGATTGATAAATGTATAACTAATAGAATGGAAAAATTGGTGGATTGATATTATGTAATCAGCATTGGATTTATTGGTGGACTAATATTATTCAAAAAACTCATTGGAGTTACTGATGGATTGATATTATTTAATCAAATCAGTGAAAAATTGATGGATTGAAATTATAGTTACAACTCATGGGGATGTTGGTGGATTTATATTATATATACAACTCAAGGGGATGTTGACGGATTGATATTATATATACAACTCAAGGGATATTGGATTGATATTATATATATACAACTCATGCGGATATTGGTGGATTGATATTATATATACAACTCAACGAGATATTGGATTTATATTATATATACAACTCAAGGGGAAAATGGATTTATATTATATATACAACTCAACGAGATATTGGATTTATATTATATATACAACTCAATGGGATATTGATGGAATGATATTATATATACAACTCATGGGGATATTGGTGGATTGATATTATATATACAACTCAAGAGATATTGGTGGATTGATATTATATATACAACTCAAGAAGATATTGGTGGATTGATATTATAT
>NW_013677615.1:0-1492 GCF_000517525.1 Limulus polyphemus | reverse complement strand
TCAAGAGGATATTGATAGATTGATATTATAAATACAACTCAAAAGGATATTGGTGGATTGATATTATATATACAACTCAAGGGGATATTGGATTGATATTATATATACAACTCAAGGGGCTATTGATGGATTGATATTATACATACAACTCAAGGGATATTGGTGGATTGATATTATATATACAACTCATGGGGATATTGTTGGATTGATATTATATATACAACTCAAGGGGATATTGGTGAATTGATATTATATATACAACTCAAGGGGATAATGGTGGATTGATATTATATATACAACTTATTGGATTATTGGTGGATTGATATTATATATACAACTCAAAGGGATATTAGATTGATATTATATATACAACTCAAGGGGATATTGATGGATTGATATTATACATACAACTCATGGGATATTGATGGATTGATATTATATATACAACTCAAGGGGATATTGGTTGATTAATATTATATATACAACTCAAGGAGATATTGGTGGATTGATATTATATATACAACTCAAGGGGATATTAATAAATTAATAATTTTTGTAAAGAATTTGATGAAAGTAAATATTCCTGTTTATTATAAAAAATATCCCCTGTACAAACAGTACATTTATAAATGCACACTATATATTTATTAAAAATCCTATGCACGCGTTTACACTATCCAAATAATGAAAACAGCTTTCTCCAATGTCTGTTTGCTTTACTGCTACGTTTCATCTAGTAGTATTGCCTCAACATAAATGTTCTTTCACCGAACCTTACACACAAAAAAAAATCAATAAATGTATTTTATCCCCCCATTTGTATACTAATGAAATAATTATAGATACATTAAGCAACGTAAGGGATAATGGAGTTTATTTCCCACGATGGTATATTTACAGCTGTCTTATAAATCACAAATACATAGAGTTATTATTAGCCACGTCTTTTCATGTTAGATTATACAAGAAAAATACTAGAACCCGGCATGGTTTTATGGAGCTCGACTCGCAATCTGCGGGTCGCGGATTCGAATCCCCGTCAAAACAAACGTGCTCGCGTTATAATGTGACGTTCAATCCCACTATTCGTTAGTAAAAGAGTAGCCCTAGAGTTGGCGGTGGGTGGTGATGACTAGCTGCCTTCTCTCTAGTCTTACACTGCTAAATTAGGGACGGCTAGCGCAGATAGCCCTCGTGTAGCTTTGCGCGAAATTCAAAACAAACATAAATAATAAGTAACAAACGTTGTATCTTATATGATAGCAGTGAATGTCAAAGTGTATTTGTTTAACACTCAGTGTGCAGCTCTGTATAATGGATACTCAATGTTCAGTTCTGTTTGTGTACATTAAAAATCACCAAAACATCAGATTTTGTGGGGTTTTTTCATATATAAAATATATAATTTTCAAAATTCTGCGATATTAAAAAAGGATCAGTTTTACAGCTACGCAAAATCTTTCTAGAACCCAAACCGTGGTTATTTCAAATT
>NW_013677614.1:9714-13393 GCF_000517525.1 Limulus polyphemus | reverse complement strand
GTTCAGTACATAAAGGGAGACATTGATTGGAAGTTTCCAAAACCTAACATTTTATTTCATGACCACATTCCTCTGCTAATCTTTAACTATTTTGTGACAAAAGTCTGTGTCTGCTTACGACTGACAAATTGTCCCCAAACCTAGCATGTACCCTTTGGGCTCCCTAGGAGTGACATATGAGGAGTCAGCATTCAGATTGGATCCTCTGGGAGATCCGTATGTTTCCTGTACAGTGAATGAGTATGTCAACTAGTAAAATATATATATATATATATATACAAGACCTTTTGAATATGTTTTGAAGAAACAAGTTTCATAACATTTAGTTTGTTGCTAATCTCTATGTAAATAATTTTTGAAGGATTATTTGATTGTTGCCTTACTTATATAACTAAATACAATTTTATTTCAATATATCAAGAGATGAATGAAATAAATTTTTATGGTGTTTTCCCAACTTTTCTTTCATCATTTCTTCTAGGTTTAGTGAATATTATTCTAAAGTGTTGATTTTCATTAATCCTGAATATTTGTTGTGATTACCATAACTTACAACAGTTTATATCTGTCAGTACTTCATTGTATTGGTATTTATATATATTGAAACAGAATACATGAAACTTACTGTAACACGGATTATTTTAGATTAAAACAACTAAGACAATTGTTAAATTAATTCTCAAACCACCACATGTATTTTTATTATATTTCCAGCAAGACTTTAGGTTTAGACAAATTTTCAAATGTTTTATAAAGCTCGTAACTAATGAAAAAAAAAACGTTGCTAAACAGGCAAATATGCAAACCATAATAATAGTTTCAGTGTTGATAGAAGATGAAAATAAAGTATGCTACACTTTGAGACAAAACCTCAAGTGTCTAACTTATTTATAAAATGGATAGTAAAAAATAAATTAAAATACATATTTTTCTTTTTAATATCAGATTTTAATGAAGAACATTGATTAAGATTAACCTATCTTTGTTTAATTAAGACATAAGCTTTGTCATTTTCACTTTTAGTAATTGTACAAATATGCAATCCGTGTGATTTTTATCACATGTGTCAGGTATATTTTGAAGTCTTTAAATACAGCTGAATAGTTAGATGAATATAAAAAAATAAGTGTTTTATATCAGAAGCTTTAGTTCAAAACTTGAAATCATAATTGTATACTACCTAACATTTTTATGTCATCACACTGAAATACATACTACTCCAATAAAAAGGAGCGGTATTTAACATTGTATGTTGTCTTCCACGGGTAGTTTCGTATGTAAAAACAACCTACTACTGACATTAATAGCAACAAACCTTTTAATCACTAATATAATTGTATATTGAAGATAAAAAATAATGGATAACATTTCATTAGATATATCCGATAGTTTCATTCCCGCTTTTTGTTAACAGTAAATAGAATCATGTGAAATAGGGATTAATAACGTACACAGGGAACAAAATATCCGGGTTCACATTGCAATTTGCAAATCAAAACAACCCCAGTTGTGAATCACTTTCCTCTTTGTTTAAAATAATGTGTGAATCATTCTTTTTTTTCTTGTATGTTGTTTTTAAAACCTCCCACCACACAGTGAAAGTGCCGTAACGTTTCAGTTCGGTATACCAAAGTCAAAGTTGATGTTCATTTTTGGAAATTCCCACCAAATGGCACATACAGTATTTTCACACTTTGTACTAATCTGCTCATGACGTTCAGAATGTGCCCGGTCGTCACCAGCATCCTAGGCTGCCTAGCCAATTAGACCAGAGTATGTACCTACAGTACATTCACTGCAAATTTAGATGGTTACAAACTCTCTCAATACGGGCTCGATCCCAAGAACTGACCACGCGACCATTTTTTACTAAAACTACAACTTTTAATACAGTATGTGTATCTTCATAAAATTTGGCAGACTTTTAGTAAATATTACAAGTCATTTGTACACAAAATCGTTTTGTATTTTTACTAAAGCCTTGTCGTGAATATATCGACTCTTTTCTTGACCAGTCCAAGTGCAAAATGATTTTCATGTTAAAATCAAAAATGTTTTTCTTCATCTCAAGTGTCATTTGTGTAATCTCTAAAATCTCCTAAATACATTTCAAATGTTTTTTTTAGTACAACTGTATATTTTATCATTATTTTGTCTACGCTAACTCTATACATGTAAGTCTTTTTGCCCGACCTCGTGGCCACAAAATAAAATAAATCTAAATTATCTTTCTAGAATGACTTCAAATTATACTATGAAGCTACATTCGTTTATCGTAAGTATCTTTAAACACAAAACAGTATACATCTATTTATACTGCCCTTTGAACCATGTCTAACTACTAGTACCATTCGCACCATTATGATACAAGTTGTAAAACACTTGTGGAACATGCGGCCCCCGTTACGCTATCGAATTACATTACCCACGAGCTACTCCAAGCTGCTTGTATGCATGCTTTGTGAAAATTATCATTATTATTTGTTTCATCTAAACCAACCGTAACTAACATCAAAGTTTTCTATTTTTACATTTTAGTTACTTTTATAATAATACACAAGAAATAAAGTAGTTACCTGGGGCTTCTTAAGCACTAAAGAACATAGAATAATAACATGCAAAAAGCAGACATTGTCCCATAACTATCACAATTTTTCTGGCTTTCTAACTATGTGACAAGAACCGTTAAAAATTCATCCAAGCTAATTGACGTGTTTCCGTGGGAAGGAAGCTTGTACTGAAAGCAAAGTTAACATTTTTCTGGCTTTCTAACTATGGGACAAGAACCGTTAAAAATTCATCCAAGCTAATTGATGTGTTCCTGTGGGAAGGAAGCTTGTACTGAAAGAAAAGTTAACATTTTTCTGGCTTTCTAACTATGGGACAAGAACCGTTAAAAATTCATCCTGCTAATTGATGTGTTTCCGTGGGAAGGAAGCTTGTACTGAAAGAAAAGTTAACATTTTTCTAAACAGAAAACAATATAATATAACATGTCATTTTATAGATGAAACTGTGACTTTTTATTGGTTAAAAATTATATAGTATTAAACATAAGCTATTGAAAAATCCTGAAAGAGAGGATGTGACAGGCGAGTGTGGCAAGAGGGTCCGATTTTCTATTTGAAGGCTCTGTAACCAAACAAAATGCTTTATCTGAGCAATGACAATATTATAATAAGTAATCTATCTATGTTAAATTCTGTACTTCATGGGAGGGTGATGAATAAATTAGGAAAAAAAATGTCATTTCTCACATTAGAGAAAATTCAGCATCTTTTTCAATATTGCCTTATAAAATTAAGAACTTAAGACGTGTATACTATTAAAACATGGATTATTAGCTAATATTTTTGTTTCTAATTGTTATAACATGAACAAACAAAAAGTAGTTTAATTAAATTTTGAAGATAACTCACTAAAAACCTCGTGAAATACACAATAAAGGTTATTATTGCTGAAAAACATTAGACATTTTCTTCTTGAAAAAAAAACAAGGAGACCACATTGTGATGAGGTATCATAAAAATAAATCAATTTGAAAAACAATCCGTGGCAACCTTATTCAGTTGCAATATCTTCAAGTCACTTCTTTTTCTGGTTAATAATTTGTTAAATTATTTTGTGACAACTGTGGTGTTCGGTATTTCTTGCAGCTTTAAGTTATATTTTATATACC
>NW_013677614.1:4958-8714 GCF_000517525.1 Limulus polyphemus | reverse complement strand
CTAATGTAAACATGGGAAATCCCAGTGTAGGCTAAATCCTTGAATCTGTACCAGTACAGTTATTACTAATGTTACCATCAGGGCTGCTTTTTGTGGAATTAGTACTGCAGCAGTTTCTGTCGACTTAAATTTGTTTGATGAAAATTAATTTTGCTTTAAAGTTAAAATAACTTCTTTATACCTTAGTATTTTGAGAACATTATTGGTTTTTAATAATATCAACATTTTAAAACATATTTAGTAGGAAGTCTTGCATTTTGTATGATACAGTGGGTTGTTGTGTGTTCAAGTTTTAGTGTCCTTGCTGAAAAATGAAAATTAGCAAGGAAGTGTCAGTTTCCTGGATCTTCAGATTTATACTTAAAAATTTATGTACAAGTACAAAGTGTTTTATATTATTTATGTTAATTATAAATTTATGTACAAGTACAAAAGTGTTTTTATATTATTTATGTTAATTATAAACTTGTGTACAAGTACAAAAGTGTTTTATATTATTTATGTTAATTATAAACTTATGTACAAGTACAAAAGTCATTATATTATTTATGTTAATTATAAACTTGTGTACAAGTACAAAAGTGTTTTATATTATTTATGTTAATTATAAACTTGTGTACAAGTACAAAAGTGTTTTATATTATTTATGTTAATTATAAACTTATGTACAAGTACAAAAGTCGTTATATTATTTATGATAATTATAAATTTATGTACAAGTACAAAAGTGCTTAGGGTTTACCAGGAGCTATTTTGTTCATGAAATCCCTTGTATGGTACAATTAAATCTTAGGGTTTACCAGGAGCTATTTTGTTCATGAAATCCCTTGTATGGTACAATTAAATCTTAGGGTTTACCAGGAGCTATTTTGTTCATGAAATCCCTTGTATGGTACAATTAAATATTAGGGTTTGAAGCTGAATAAAATCATACCATTTACCTTTTAATTAGTGGATGTCTTTAGAAAGAGTTTTAATGCTGGATTTAGTTGCCATAATATTTGCTAATTGTTAATTAAATTCAATATTAATTAGCAGTTTCTGCTAATGAAATCCACTAAACTATTTTGTCCTCTGAATGTACAAGAGAAAACTTATTTTGTTTTGCAAAATCAGTAAGTAAAAACTAAATGTAAAAGAAAATACCTGATCATAAACAGCAAGATACTAATAACAGTTCTGACTGAATTACAGCATGTTTAATCACCTATGACAACAGTAAATTCTTAATACCGAGTAGCTCAGAAAATAACAAACAATGAGACATTGTACGATGTTAAAATAGTTTATAACAAAAATGACAAAGTTACAAACTTCAACTTATACAACTTTGAAACTGTTAATGGAGTTTTACTCACATAATTATATTTTGTTCGAGATTCTTAAAAACACATATTTTAAATGTTTTGTGTCTTAAATCAGTATAGATGTAATATTAGATCTTTTTACATATTTATCTACAATAAATAAAAAAACATACAACGTAAAATGTAGAAAATACTCTGGATTTATACACTGAAACTACTGACTTAGAAAAACAAATATTTAACACAATGATGAAAGAATTAGAAAAAATTACTACTTCAAACACAATGCAAAAATTAAATTCAGGGCTGTGTGTAAAAAATATCCAAAACATTAAGCTTTACAGAAAGCCAACAAAAACATTTAAAAATTGCCTAAAGCATGGCTTAACTTATTCATATGGTACTTATGGTTTGTCTTGTTTAATCAATGTCATCGTGTTTTTGTTTCTCATCTACAAATCAGATGTGATGGGGTAAAGAAACGATACACTAGCTGTGTGTTTTTACTGCTATTCAACATGGAAAAAACACCAACAGCCAAAATGGGCATAATTTTCTCAGCAGACAGAGGGAAACTTTATAAAAGGCAACTAAAAGATATGAGGTAAGTGCCACGAGAACTTTGATTGTAGTCACAACTTTGATTTAGAAAACAAACAAACACCAAAAGATCCTATAATTATGTTTGAAAAACTCTTATTTCCCAATAGCTGGAAAACATTATATCTGAAAATTGAAGTTTTTAGGAGAGAAAAAGTTCAGAAAATAAATTGTCAAATTCTAAGCATCATCACTCAGAAAGTCTATACAAAACATATATCCAAAGTCAATTTAAAAAGGGTGTTACAAAAAACAATTTTTCTCAAAGAATACATTTGTAATTCATACATACCTTAATTTTTTTACATCAGATTGAACACTGTTTAGTGTTAAAAAAAGATACATAACTTAAGTACCAAATTTGTACAAAAGTTTGTATTTCATAAAAATTATTTTCTGAAAAATAAAAAGAGCTACAATCTTTCCTCACAATGAAGTATCCCGTCTCTTTACTACGTGAAATCAAACCGTAACTAAATATCTAACTTCTAGCATTTCGTTCCGTTTCCATGAGGCACTCTCGCACCAAGATGCGAGCATGAACAATGCCACGTTTTAAACGCTCGGCAGAACTTTTACTTCCAGCATAAGTTGGCCGGATATCTTTTCCTAGTTCTTCAATCACTGCAAGTAACTGTGTATATTTTGACGGAGGTTGTCGGGTTACCGAGCTACTAATCGAGACTGGTTGACCCGAGCCAAACGATGTTGAAGATGATACAACCGTGACATCATCTGTGCTCTTCTCATTTCTAGGAGTAGGAGGATTACTAACTTGAGGAGTGCCCGGATTGCTCTGTGCTGGAGAATCAAATGACACTGAATCTTCATCCATCCTCGTTGGGAAGGCCTAAAACTTATAACAGAAATCTAATTTTGTATAGTTATCTTGCAGTAATATATCATTAATTTAACATAACCTACAGCCCTACCATATCAAAAAGTAAACATCGTAGTTCAAAAACCCTAATTACAAGTTATGTGTTTATTTAGTAATGCCATATTCTGGTGATAAAAAAAACAGAACCCACACACCTGGTTAGGTGGTCTGGAGTGATATTTAAGCTCCTCCTGCAGGTTCTTGAGCACAGACCCAGTTACAGACCCGTTTTAAGTACAGAGCTATGTACTAAACTGTACAGTTTAGTAATATCATGGAATATTCTCTATTTTGTGCTGGAAAAATATCTCAGTTCTTCCAAATGGTTAACTCTTGTGATAAACTGATTATAAAACAGACACACACAAAGAAGTTAATGCTAGAGACCTTGATTTTTATAGTACTATCATGACAGATTCTACATTAAATACAAGCTGGACTATATTTCATGTTGGGATTGTGCTCATTTAGTTTTAAAGGAACCATTTAAGTTTTGAACAAGATAGTGGTCTGGCACACACTAAAAACATTAACAATACAGCTTGAATGTACTACTGTTACAAAGAATGTGAATCACGAGACTCGGGGGTGTAAGTAAATAGTGAAGATCGATTTCTACAAATCTTATTCATATATTTAATTTTACAAAATAAGAAAATTCAATGTTAATGAAAGAATGTGAAAGCACCAAAATCCTTTATAATTATCATAAATAATATTAAAAATCCCATGTATGGTACAATTAAATCATGAACAAAATAGCTCCTGGTAAACCCTAATATTTAATTGTACCATACATGGGATTTCATGAACAAAATAGCTCCTGTTAAACCCTAATATTTAATTGTACCATACATGGGATTTCATGAACAAAATAGCTCCTGGTAAACCCTAATATTTAATTGTACCATACATGGGATTTCATGAACAAAATACCTCCTGGTAAACCCTAATATTTAATTGTACCAT
>NW_013677614.1:0-4121 GCF_000517525.1 Limulus polyphemus | reverse complement strand
CCATGTTTATGTCAAGAATTTAGCCTACACTGGGATTTCCCATGTTTACATTAGTAATAACTGTACTGGTACAGATTCAAGGACTTAGCCTACACTGGGATTTCCCATGTTTACATTAGTAATAACTGTACTGGTACAGATTCAAGGACTTAGCCTACACTGGGATTTCCCATGTTTACATTAGTAATAACTGTATTGGTACAGATTCAAGGACTTAGCCTACACTGGGATTTCCCATGTTTATGTCGCAGCAACATTACAAACTTTTGGTATGTTACGTATAAGTTATCTTGTCCCCTATGACAATAGTATGATAAACATTACAAATGGCACTTACTCTGATAATAACTTGAATTTGTGTATATTAAGATAAAATGTGTTCCTAGTAAATTAAATGGTTACTATAATATTACACTCAGTAACATACAAGTAATATATATATATATAATAAATAATTAGCAGACTTAGGTCAAACTTCAGGCTTTAGTTCTACTTTTATGAACATTTGTTTTCGGTTATCTATCTGATGAGTCTACTGCAGAGTGTTAAAAGTACCTACAGTCCAGAAATTTTAGACCCACACTTAGAAACAAGAGCCGTGGTTGTAATTAGATCTTGAATGGATCAAGAGACGGAATTAAAAGTTTGTACTTGATTTTATTGACTTCTAAGAACACTCTATATTTGATTATTGTTATTATTATTACTTGTATAATTATTTAAAGTAATATTAGCACTTCTGTGTATCTTTAGATAAATATGAACTACATGATTGATGCTATTGTAAGAATGTTGTTTATGAAGTAACCAAAGCAGATGTAAATACGAGGAACTTATTGACCTGTACGTGGGATATCGCAATCAGATAACATCTTATTATATGTCAAGATCTTATCTAATTATAGTATTTTGGCACTTGTGTATAAAGTTAAAATCATAAATAATGTTCAACGTTAAACTGGTACACAATTAAAAACATTTTATTTAGGCCTATCTATGGCCTTCAAAAAGTTTACGACTACATGTTTCGACTTTACATCATCATCCTCAGGAGTGAATTACAAGACAATTGCCAAAGTATTTGTAAAGTATTAATAATGTAAGATATTATTTTAATAGATCTGAATCGTTTAGACACGTATTAATATTTGTTTAACTAATGATGGAGTTTCAAATGGGTTAGTGAATTGTAGGATATCGATAGTTCTTGATGAAGATGTAAAGGTAATAGTGAAATACTGAGCTAATAGATACATTCTGAAGATATAGGTCATTATTAAATTTACCTTAATAGAAATGTCTCATAATATATTCCAGTTTGTATTAAACAAAGTCAAGAATAATTTATCTTGTTTTTTTAATTGTGTATAGCAATAAAAATATTTTTAATTACAAGCATTAGTTTCATTTTTTCATAAAAAAATACATGATAATGTCAATTTACTTTTGCTTGAGAGAAGGTTTAGACAGAAAAAGTATACTTGAAAGGCGTTTATAATGGACAGCATTTAAATAGTAAGTTTTTGGATGATTTTTCAAGTTGCTAGTATAGATATTCATGAGTGCTAACTGCTTGAAACCTCATTCAGAAGATTCCTAGACAGATGCAATCTATTAACAAGGCCAGTCAAATATTCTTGTGAGTTTTAATCGTCGAATCTGATTGGAATTAAAATACAATGCATAATAATCACCTATTTCCTCCCTATGTTATTGTTACTGTTGTTAGTTACATTGTTACACTTACAGCATATATACATAAAATGAGTAACACAGCCCAATATGGCATCAGCCAATTAGTATTAGTAATATTACTAATGGACCTCATGGTTTCTAAGAGTAGGAAAGATATAAAATCCTATTATGCTTTATCGTTTATTGTACAAATGATTTAGTCCTCAGTATGTCAGAGACCTGTCCCTAACTTTAAAAACAATATGGCGTAAACAGCGTCAATTCGACTGTAACTTGTAAATATAATTGCTACTTACTAACTTTGTCACGTTAGTGCTAATTCTAAATCTAAATTTCGGGAAATTTTAATGAATTTTGTTTAAATTAAACTTGCGGTATTTTACACTTATAACTTGTTTTTAGTTATACTTACTTGAAGTTCAAGAGCGTTAATGCATAGATCAAAAATATAATAACTGTGTAAAGTGGTCAACTGCGAAACAAAATTTCGAATTGGGTAATATCAACAATATTACTGTTCATAACAACCTACAAAACCGAAAAACTAAACGTTTAAAACTAGTAAGAGTATAACTATAACACTAGGGGGAAAACTCGAGCGTAGCTTACGAAACATTTGTTCTATTGTGGTATTTTGTATTTGAATGCATAAAGTTTATAAAATGTAAAGGCAGTGTTGTGTATTTAAATTAAAGCAACTTAACTCTTAAGTGACTTGCACAGACTACTTACGTAAAAGGTTAGTTACGTAGGCATTGCCCGCCTTCGATATGTTTCAGATATCTGATGGCGGTCCCGAACTTCTTTCTGCTCTTGGGACATTGCTTGCCTTCGCTCTGCTTGAGATATACGATTAATCTCGCGGACTTTTTCCCTTTGTTCTTCAGACATTGCCTGCCTTCGATATGTTTCAGATATCCGATGGCATTCTCGAACTCTCTCTTTCTGTTCTTCGGACATTGCCTGCCTTCGATATCTTTCAGATATTCGATGGCATTCCCGAACTTTCTCTTTCTGTTCTTCGGACATTGCTTCTTTTCGTTTTGCATAGGAAATCCTTTTTTTCTCCCGCAATTCCTGTTTCTTTTCAACAGAAATTCCTTGTCTTCGTTTTGCATCGGAAACCCTTTTTTTCTCCCGCAATTCCTGTTTCTTTGCATCAGACATTTTTTGTCTTCGTTTCGCTTCACAAATTCTTTTTTGCTCCCGCAATTCCTGTTTCTTTTCATTAGACATTTTTTGTCTTTGTTTTGCATTTTTCTTTTCTTCCATCAAAGCTTTTTTAGCTTGTTTTTGCTCTTCATTTGTCGCTATCTATGTAATAAAAACTATAATGTGTGTCACTCAGTGTACATGCATGCGTGTTTGCTCACCTGGAAACTCAGTATTCCTATTGGCTAATTGTACAGATATGGTTTTACGTTTATAAGAGTAAAAAAGTAAATGACGTTTAACGTATATTGTTCTATACGATATACGAGTACAAAAGTACGACGTTTATAACATTAATTTTAAAGACAATCACTTCACTAACATAAACATACGAGCAAGGAAATACACCAATTTAATTATTTACCTTTCCGTGGCTTGTAAATAACATGAATAGCATTATATATCAATATAAACCCTAAAAGCCACATAAAAATCGACAATTGGGCCTAAAGTTTAAACACTCTTCATACGCAAAGTACGAGTTTACCCGCTAGGGGGAATAAAATATTTCCCTATTTGTGTTATTGGTGGTAACGGGCCCAACGCTATATTGATATGTAAGAAAAAGTAGAAGCCATTATAGAACAAAAATGCCAGTTTGTTTTGGTAACTCTACCTTCCAACAATGGGTTTTATGTCATGTTGCTTAGCAACAAAAGTATAACCTAATATTGTTGTAAATGTATGTAGTGAAAGTATAAAAGGAAAGGTATAGACAATAAAACTGGAAAAAATTTGTTGATTTCTTAATTTAGAGTCTCCGTTGATTAAAGAAGTTTGTTTTTTATTTAAAACGTTGGTGATATAACAGAAAATAACTTAACTCAGAAACGATTTAAGTTTAAAATTAAATCGATATTTTTACTTTCTTGATAAATATTACATACAACTGGCTCTAGGCTACGTGATCCCACAATACGTCTTAACTTTAGGCTTATTATACTAACACTAACTACACTTATAAGGTTTCACGGCACACACACCCCTCACGGCCTCCTTGCACTCTCGTGACTAAAGTCGTAATGGGAAGACAGTAATCGAACTATTCTATCTGGATAAATGCATTTTGTTTTCTATGACTCTTCCTAGTTCGATAAATCAAACGTGACGTAACACACACTGGCTTTTATATAGGTAAGATATGTTTTCAACTATGTCAATACAGGCGCCTAAATATCTACAGTTATTAGAGGTAGTGGACCCGACGCTTTATA
>NW_013677613.1:9162-13266 GCF_000517525.1 Limulus polyphemus | reverse complement strand
ATGATAGATGGATAGTGACTGGTAGGTTTTTTAATATAGAAGGATAGTGAATGGAAGGTCTTTTATGATAGATGGATAGTGACTGGTAGGTCTTTTAATACAGATGGATATTGGCTGGTAGGTCTTTAATACAGATCGGTAGTGCCTGGTAGGTCTTTCATTATATATGGATAGTGACTGGAGATCATTTATAATAGAAGGATAGTGAATGGTAGGTCTTTTATTATAGAAGGATAGTGAATGATAGGTCTTTTATAATAGATGAATAGTGACTGGTAGGTCTTTTAATACAGATGGATATTGGCTGGTAGGTCTTTAATACAGATCGGTAGTGCCTGGTAGGTCTTTCATTATATATGGATAGTGACTGGAGATCATTTATAATAGAAGGATAGTGAATGGTAGGTCTTTTATTATAGAAGGATAGTGAATGATAGGTCTTTTATAATAGATGGAACGTGGCTGTAGTTGTTATATTATATATGGATAGTGTCTGGTAGGTCTTATTACAGATGGATAGTAGCTGGTAGGTCTTTTATTATAGATGGATAGTGACTGGCAGTTCTATTATAATAGATGGATAGTGAATGGTAGGTCTTTCATTATATTTAGATAGTGACTGGTAGGTCTTTTATTATATATGGACAGTGACAGGTAGACTTTTATTATAGATGGACAGTGGCTGGAAGGTATTTCATCATAGATGGAAAGTGGCTTGTAGGTCTTTTATTATATATGGATAGTGGCTGGTAGGTCTTTTATAATAGATGAATAGTGACTTGTAGGTTTTTAAAGATAGATGGATAGTGACTGGCAGGTCTTTTATAGATATAGAGTGGCTGGTAGGTCTTTTATTACAGATGGATACTGGCTGGTGGGTCTTTTATCATAGATGAATAGTTATTGGTAGGTCTTTAATGGTAGATAAATAGTGACTGGTAGGTCTTTTATTATAGATGGATAGTGACTGGTAGGTCTTTAACGATAGATGGATATTGACTGTCAGGTCTTTTAAAACAGATGGATAATGACTGGTATGTCTTATATTATAGATGGATAAGGACATGTAGGTGTTATATTATAGTTGGATAGTGACTGGTAGGTCTTTTATCATACAAGGATAGAGAATGATAGGTCTTTATTATAGAAAGCTAGTGAATGGTAGGTTTTTTATGATAGATGGAACGTGGCTTTTATAATAGAAGGATAGTGAATGGAAGGTGTTTCATTATATTTAGATAGTGGCTGGTAGGTGTTTCATTATATTTAGATAGTGGCAGGTAGGTCTTTTATTATATATGGATAGTGACTGGTAGGTGTTTTATTATAGATGGAAAGTGACTGATAGGTCGTTAATGATAGATGGATAGTGACTGATAGGTCTTTAATGATAGATGGCTAGTGGCTGGTAGATCTTTTATTACAGATGGATAGTGGCTGGTAGATCTTTTATTATAGATGGATAGTGACTGATAGGTCTCTAATGATAGATGGATAGTGACTGATAGTTCTTTAATGATAGATGGATAGTGACTGGTAGGTCTTTTATTATAGAAGGATAGTGACTAGTAGGTGTTTTATTATAGATAGATAGTGGCTGGTAGGTCTTTCATTATAGTCTGCAATAAGACCTACCAGTTAATATCCATCTATCATTAAAGAACTATCAGTCACTATCCATCTATCATTAAAGACCTATCAGTCACTATCCATCTATAATAAAAGACTTACAAGCCACTATCCATCTGTAATAAGACCTACCAGTCACTATACATCCATAATTAAAGACCTACCAGCCACTATCCATCTGTAATATAACACCTACCAGCCACGTTCCATTTATCATAAAAGACCTATCATTCACTATCCTTCTATAATAAAAGACCTACCAGTCACTATCCAACTGTAATATAACACCTACCAGGCACTATCGATCTCGGTTAAAAAATCTACCATCCAATATCCATCTGTATTAAAAGACCTATCATTCACTATCCATCTATAATGAAATACCTACCAGCCACTGTCCATCTATAATAAACATCTACCAGTCACTATCTATATATAATAAAAGACCTACCAGCCACTATGTAAATATAATGATAGACCTACCATTCACTATCCTTCTATTATAAAAGACCTGCCAGTCACCATCCATCTATAATATATCACCTACCAGCCACTATTCATCTATAATAAAACACCTACTAGTCACTATTCTTCTATAATAAAAGACCAACCAGTCACTATTCTTCCATCATTAAAGACCTATCAATCACTATCCATCTATAATAAAATACCTACCAGCCACTATTCATCTATAATGAAAGACCTACCAGCCACTATCTATCTATAATAAAACACCTACTAGTCACTATCCTTGGATAGTGGCTGGTAGGTCTTTTATTATAGATGGATAATGACTGATAGGTATTTAATGATAGATGGATAGTCACTGATAGTTCTTTAATGATAGATGGATAGTGACTGGTAGTAATTATTACAGATGGATAGTGGCTGGTACGTCTTTTATTATAGATGGATAGTGACTGGTAGGTCTTATTTCAGATGGATAGTGGCTGGTAGGTGTTATATTATATTTGGATAGTGACTGGTAGGTATTTTTTCATAGAAGAATAGTGACTAGTAGGTGTTTTATTATAGATGAATAGTGGCTGGTAGGTATTTTATTATAGATGGAGAGTGGCTGGTAGGTCTTTCATTATAATTGGATAGTGGCTGGTAGGTCTTTTCTTATAGATGGATAGTGACAGGTAGGTCTTAACGATAGAAAAATATTGACTGGCAGGTCTTTTGTAGATAGATAGTGGCTGGTAGATCTTTTATTACAGATGCATACTGGCTGGTAGGTTTTTTATCATAGATGGATAGTGACTGGAAGGTATTTAATAATAGATGAATAGTGACTGGTAGGTCTTTTATTATAGATTGATAGAGACTGGTAGGTCTTTTAATATAGAAGGATAGTGAGTGGAAGGATTTTTATGATAGATGGATAGTGGCTGGTAGGTTTTTTATTATAGACAGGTAGTGGCTGTACGTCTTTTATTACAGATGGATAGTGACTGGTAGGTCTTTTAATACAGATGGATGATGGCTTGTAGGTCTTTAATACAGATCGATAGTGCCTGGTTGGTCTTTCATTATATATGGATAGTGACTGGTAGGTCTTTAATTATAGATGGATAGAGACTGGTAGGTCTTTAATGATAGATGGATAGTGACTTGTAGGTCTTTTATTATAGATGGATAGTGACTGGTAGGTCTTTAATGATAGATGGATAGTGACTGGCAGGTCTTTTAAAACAGACGGATAGTGACTGGAATGTCTTTTATTAGAGATATATGGTGACTGGTGCGTCTGATATTATAGATGTATAAGGACATGTAGGTGTTATATTATAGTTGGATAGTGACTGGTAGGTCTTTCATTATAAAATGATAGTTAATGATAGGTCTTTTATTATAGATAGCTAGTGAATGGTAGGTCTTTTATTATAGATGGAACGTGGCTGGTAGGTCTTTATAATAGAAGGATAGTGAATGGAAGTTCTTTCATTATATTTAGATAATGGCTGGTAAGTCTTTTATTATATATGGATAGTTACTGGTCGATGTTATATTAAAAGACCTACCATTCACTATCCATCCATAATAAAAAACCTACCAGTTACTATCCATCTATAATAAAAGACGAACCAGCCACTATCCATCTGTAATAAGACCTACCTGTCACTATCCCTTTATAATAAAAGATCTACCAGCCACTATCCATCTGTAATAAGACCTACCAGTCACTATCCATCTATAATAAAAGACCTACTAGCCACTATTCATCTCTAATAAGACCTACCAGTCACTATCCATATATCATTAAAAAATTATCAGACACTATCCGTCTATCATTAAAGACCTATCAGTCACTATCCATCTATAATAAAATTACTTACCAGCCGATATCCATCAATAATAAAAGAAGTACCAGCCACTATCCATCTATTTACAGATGGACAGTGGCTTGTAGGTCTTTTATTATAGATGGATAGTGGGTGGTAGGTGTTTTATTATAGATGGATAGTGTCT
>NW_013677613.1:3942-8375 GCF_000517525.1 Limulus polyphemus | reverse complement strand
TGTTTTAAAAGACCTTCCATTCACCAACCATCTATCATTAAAGACCTACCAGTTACTATCCATCTATAATAAAAGACCTACCAGCCACGTTCCATCTATAATAAAAGACCTACCATTCACTAGCTATCTATAATAAAAGACCTATCATTCACTATCCTTCTATAACAAAAGACCTACCAGTCACTATCCATCTGTTTTAAAAGAACTGCCATTCACTATTCATCTATCATTAAAGACCTACCAGTCACTATCCATCTGTAATAAAAGACCTACCAGCCACTATTCATCTATAATAAAAGACCTACCAGTCACTATTCGTCTATCATTAAAGACCGACCAGTCACTATCCATCTATGATAAAGACTTACCAGCCAGTATCCATTCGTAATAAAAGACCTACAAGTCATTATGTATCTATAAAACACCTACAAGCCACTACTATCTATAATAAAACACCTACCAGCCACTATCCATCAATAATTAAAGACTTACCAGCCACTATTCATATATAATAAAAGTTATAGATGGATAATGACAGGTAGGTGTTATATTATAGTTGGATAGTGACTGGTAGGTCTTTTGTTATAGAAGGATAGTGAATGATAGGTCTTTTATTATAGATAGCTAGTGAATGGTAGGTCTTTTATGATAGATGGAACGTGGCTGGTAGGTCTTTTATAATAGAAGGATAGTGAATGGAAGGTCTTTCATTATATTTAGATAGTGGCTGGTAGGCGGATAGTGGTTGGTAGGTCTTTTATTATATATAGATAGTGACTGGTAGGTGTTTTATTATACATGGATAGTGGCTGGTATGTGTTTTGTTGTTGATGAAAAGTGACTGGCAGGTCTTTTATTGATAGATAGTTGCTTGTAGGTCTTTTATTAGAGATGGATACTGGCTTGTAGGTCTTTATCATAGATGGATGGTTACTGGTAGGTATTTAATGATAGATGAATAATGACTTGTAGATCTTTTAATACAGATCAATACTGCCTGGTAGGTGTTATATTATAGTTGGATAGTGACTGGTATGTCTTTTATTATAGAAGGATATTGAATGATAGGTCTTTTATGATAGATGGATAGAGACTGGATGGTCTTATTAAAGATGGATAGTGGCTGGTAGGTCTTTTATTACAGATGGATAGTGACTGGTAGTTATTTAATAATAGATAAATAGGGACTGGTAGGTCTTTTATTATAGATGGATAGTGACTGGTAGGTCTTTAATGATAGATGGTTGGTGAATGGCAGGTTTTTAAAACAGATGGATAGTGACTGGTAGGTCTTTTATTAGAGATGGATGGTGACTGGTAGGTCTGATACAGATGGATAGTGGCTCGTTCGTCTTTTATTATAGAAGGATATTGAATGGTAGGTCTTTAATGACAGCTGGATAGTGACTGGCAGGTCTTTTATTATAGAGAGATAGTGGCTGGTTGGTCTTTTATTACAGATGGATACTGGCTGGTAGGTCTTTTATTATAGATGGATAGTGACTGGTAGGTCTTTAATGAGAGATGGATAGTGACTGGTATGTATTTTATTATAGATGGTTAGTGACTGGTAGGTCTGATATTATAGATGGATAGTGACTGGTAAGTCTTTTATTATAGAAGGATAGTGACAGGTAGGTCTTTAATGATAGATAGATAATGACTGGCAAATCTTTTGTAGATAGATTTTGGCTGGTAGGTCTTTTATTACAGATACATACTGGCTGGTAGGGTTTTTATCATAGATGGAAAGTGAATGGTCGGTCTTTAATGATTGATGAATTGTGACTGGTAGGACTTTTATTAAGGATGGATAGTGACTGGTAGATCTTTAATGATAGATGGATAGTGACTGGAAGGTCTATTATTATAGATGGATAAGGACTGGTAGGTGTTATATTATAGTTGGATAAAGACTGGTAGGTCTTTTATGATAGATGGATAGTGGCTGGCAGGTCTTTTATTACAGATAGCTAGTGATGGTAGGTCTTTCATTATATATGGATAGTTGCTGGTAGGTATTTTTTTATAGATGAATATTGACTGGTAGGTCTTTAATGATAGATAGATAGTGACTGGTAAGTATTTTATTATAGATGGATAGTGACTGGCAGGTCTGATATTATAGATGGATAGTGACAGGTAGGTGTTTTATTTTAGTTGGATAGTGACTGGTAGATCTTTTATTATAGAAGGATAATGGATGTAAGGTATTTTAATATAGATGGATAGTGGCTGGTTGATCTTTTAATATAAATGGATAGTGACTATTACGTGTTTCAATATAGATAGATAGTGACTGTCAGGTTTTGAATTTTATATGGATAGTGGCTGGTAGTTATTTTATTATAGATGGATAGAGACTGGTAAGTGGTTTAATTACAGATGAATAGTGGATGATAGGTTTTTATTATAGATAGATAATGGCTGGTAGGTCTTTTATTATTTTATTATCGAAGGATAGTGACTGGTAGGTGTTATATTATAGATGGATAGTGACTGGCAGGTCTTTTATAATAGAAGGATAGTGAATATTAGGTCTTTCATTATATTTAGATAGTGGCTGCTAGGTCTTTTATTATATATGGATAGTGACTGGTAGACGTTTATTATAGATGGACAGTGGCTGGTAGGTATTTCATTATAGATGGATAGTGACTGGCAGGTCTTTTATAGATAGATAGTGGCTGGTAGGTTTTTTATTACAGACGGATACTGGCTGGTAGGTCTTTTATCATAGATGGATAGTGACTCGTAGGTCTTTAATGATAGATAAATAGTGACTGGTAGGTCTTTTATTATAGATGGATAGTGACTGGTAGGTCTTTAATGATAGATGGATAGTGACTGGCATGTATTTTAAACAGATGGATAGTGACTGGTAGGTCTTTTATTAGAGATGTATGGTGAATGGTAGGTCTTATATTATAGATGGATAACGACAGGTAGGTATTATATTATAGCTGGATAGTGACAGGTAGGTCTTTTATTATAAAAGGATAGTGAATGATAGGTCTTTTATGATAGATGTAACGTGGCTGTTAGATCTTTTATAATAGAAGGATAATGAATGGAAGGTCGTTCATTATATTTAGATAGTGGCTGGTAGGTCTTTTATTATATATGGATAGTGACTGGTTGGTGTTTTATTATAGATGGATAATGGCTGGTAGGTCTTTTATTATAGATGGATAGTGGCTGGTAAGTCTTTTATTATAGATGGATAGTGACTGATAGGTCTTTAATGATAGATGGATAGTGACTGGAAGGTCTTATTACAGATGGATAGTGGCTGGTAGACCTTTTATTGCAGATGGATAGTGGCTGGTAGGTCTTTTATCATAGATTGGATTGTGACTGGTAGGTCTTTAATGATAGATGGATAGTGGCTGGTAGGTCTGATATTATAGATGGATAAGGACTGGTAGGTTATTTATTATAGATGGATAGTTGCTGGTAGGTATTTTTTTATAGATGGAGAGTGGCTGGTAGATGTTTTATTATAGAATATTTAGATAATGGCTGGTAGGTCTTTTATTATATATGGATAGTGACTGGTTGGTGTTTTATTATAGATGGATAGTGGCTGGTAGGTCTTTTATTATAGATGGATAGTGGCTGGTAAGTCTTTTATTATAGATGGAGATTGACTGGTAGGTCTGATATTATAGATGGTAAGTGACTGGTAAATGTTATATTATAGTTGGATAGTGACTGGTATGTCAATGAAAGACCTTCCATCATTATCCTTCTATTATAAAAGACCTACCGGCCACGTTCCACCTATCATAAAAGACCTACCAATCACTAGCTATCTATAATAAAAGACCTATCATTCACTATCCTTTTATAATAAAAGACCTACCAGCCACTATCCATCTGTAATAAGACCTACCAGTCACATCCATTATCATTAAAGAACTATCAGTCACTATCCATCTATCATTAAAGACCTATCAGTCACTATCCATCTATAATAAAAGACCTATCAGCCACTATCGATATGTAATAAAAGACCTACAAGCCAATATCCATCTGTAATAAGACCTACCAGTCACTATCCATCTATCATTAAAGACCTATCAGTCACTATCTATCTATCATTAAAGATCTACCATTCACTGTAAATCTGTAATAAAAGACCTACCATCCACTATCTATTTATAATAAAAGATCTACAAGCCACTATCCATCTATCATAAAAGAACTTTCATTCACTATCCTTCTAAATAAAAGACCTACTAGTATCTATCCATCTATACTATCAGACCTACCAGTCAATATCCATCTATAATAAAAGACCTACCAGTCACTATTCATCTATCATTAAAGACCTATCAATCACTATCCATCTATAATAAAAGACCTAACAGCCACTATCCATCTGTATTAAAAGACCTACCAGCCACTATCCATCTGTATTAAAAGACCTA
>NW_013677613.1:0-3023 GCF_000517525.1 Limulus polyphemus | reverse complement strand
TGGATAGTGGCTGGTAGGTCTTTTAATACAGATGGATAGTGGCTGGTAGGTCTTTTAATACAGATGGATAAGACCAGCCACGGTGTTTTATTATACATGGATAGTGACTGGTAGATGTTTTATTATAGATGGATAGTGCTGGTAGGTGTTACCTTTCATCTATTATCTATCTATAATAAAATACTTAGCAGCCACTATCTATCTATAATAAAACACCTACCAGTCACTATCCATCTATAATAAAACAAAAGACCTACCAGCCACTATCCATCTGTATTAAAAGACCTACCAGCCACTATCCGTCTGAAATAAAATCTGTATTGGATAGTGGCTGGTAGGTCTTTTAATACAGATGGATAGTGGCTGGTAGGTCTTTTAATACAGATGGATAGTGGCTGGTAGGTCTTTTAATACAGATGGTCCATTTATAATGAAAGACCTATCAGCCACTATCCATCTGTATTAAAAGACCTACCAGCCACTATTAGTGGCTGGTAGGAGTTTTAATACAGATGGATACTGGCTGGTAGGTCTTTTATCATAGATGGATAGTGACTGGTAGGTCTTTTATTATAGATGAATAGTGACTAGTTGGTCTGATATTATAGATGGGTAACGACTGGTAGGTCTTTGTTATAGATGGGTAGTAAATGGTAGGTCTTTTATGATAGATGGATAGTGGCTGGCAGGTTTTTCACTAGATATGGATCGTAGCTGGTAGGCCTTTTAATATAGATGGATAGTAACTTGTAGGTCTTTTATGGTAGATGGATAGTGGCTGGTAGGTCTTTCGTTATAGATGGATAGTGACTGGTAGGTCTTTAATGATAGATGGATAGTGAATGGTAGGAATTATATTATGGATGGATAGTGACGGGTAGGTCTGATATTATACAAGAATAGTGACAGGTAGGTGTTATATTATAGTTGGATAGTGGCTGGCAAGTCTTTTAAATATAGGTGGATAGTGGCTGATAGGTGTTTTATATAGATGGATAGTGACTGTTAGGTTTTTTATTATGGATTGAATGTGACAGATACGGGTTTCAATATAGACAGATAGTAACGGGTATGTCTTAATTATAAATGGATAGTGACTTGTATGTCTTTTATTATAGATGGATAGTGACTGGTAGGTCTTTAATATAGTTGGGTAAAGAATGGTAGGTCTTTTATTATAGAAGTATAATGAATGGTAGGTCTTTTATGATAGATGGAAAGTGGCTGGTTGGTCTTTTATTATAGCAGGATAGTGACTAGCAGGTCTTTTATTATAGATGGATAGTGACTGGTAGGTCTTTTATTATAGATGGGTATGTACAAACAATGCTGGTCGATGAACCTTTAACTCAAACAACATGTTCCTTTACATGTGAAGTGTTTTGAGTACAAACAATGCTGGTCCACATATTCGTAGCTCACCGATCATGATCCTTGATATGTGAATTGTTTGTTATGTACAAAATATGCTGGTCCACGTATATTTAGCTCACTGAACATGTTCTTACACATGTGAATTGTTTTGTTGTACAAACAATGCTGGTCCACGTATTTTTAGCTCGCCGAAGATGTTCATTGACATGTGAATTATTTGGTATGTACAAAGAATTATGGACCACGTATCTTTAGCTCTCGGAACAGTTGCCTTCACATGAGAATTGTTTTGTTGTACAAACAATGCTGGTCCACGTATTTTTAGCTCGCCAAAGATGTTCATTGACATGTGAATTATTTGGTATGTACAAAGAATTATGGACCACGTATCTTTAGCTCTCGGAACAGTTACCTTCACATGAGAATTGTTTTGTTGTACAAACAATGCTGGTTCACGTATTTTTAGCTCACCAAACATGTTCCTTGACATATGAATTGTTTTGTTGTGTAAACAATGCTGGTCCACGTATCTTTAGCTCACTGAAAATATTCCTTGATATGCGAATTGTTTTGTTGTACAAGCAATGCTGTTCGACGTATAGTTAGCTTACGGAACATGTTCTTTTATATGTGAATTGTTTTGTTCTACATAAAATTCTGCTAAACGTATTTTCAGCTCACGGAACATGTTCCTTGGCAAATGAATTGTTTTGTTGTACAAATAATGCTGGTCCATGTATCTTTAGCTCAATGAAAATGTTCCTTGACACGTGAATTGTTTTGTTGTACAAACAATGATGGTCCTCGTATTTTTAACTCACCGAACATGTTCCTTGACATATGAATTGTTTTGTTGTACAAAGAATGCTGGTTCACGTATCTTTAGCTCACCGAACATGTTCCTGGACATGTGGATTATTTTGTTGTTTAAACACTGCTGGTCCACATATGTTTAGCTCTTCGATCATATTCTTTGTTGTACAAACAATGCTTCTACACGTGTTTTTAGCTCACGGAACATGTTCTTTGATATGAGCATTATTTGGTTTTTACAAACAATGCTGGTCCTTGTATCTTTAACTCAAGGAACATGTTCCTTGACATGTGAATTTTTTGTGTACAAAAATGCTGATCTACATATCCGTCGCCGTTAATAATGATCCTTGATATGTGAATTGTTTGGTATGTCTAATCAATGCTGGTCCAAGTATAGTTAGCTCACGGAACATGTTCTTTCACATGTGAATTGTTTTGTTGTACAAACAATGCTGATCCACTTATCTTTAGCTCACTAAAAATGTTCCTTGGCATTTGAATTGTTGGGCTTGCATAAACAAAGCTAGTCCATGTATCTTTAGCTCACCGAACATGTTCCTTGAAATGCGAATTGTTTTTTTGTACAAACAATGCTAGTCCACGTATATTTAACTCACGGAACATGTTCCTTGACATGTAAATATTTTTGTGAACAAACTATGCTGGTCCACATATCCGTCGCTAACCGAACATGATCCTTCATATGTGAATTCTTTGGTATGTACAAACAATGCTGGTCCACGTTTAGTTAACTCACTGAAAATGTTTCTTGACATGTGAATTGTTTTGTTGTACAAACAATGCTGGTCAATGTATCGTTAGCTTACGGAACA
>NW_013677612.1:12604-14246 GCF_000517525.1 Limulus polyphemus | reverse complement strand
TCGTAAGTACATTATCAGAACCCCAGTATCAGTCGTAAGTACATCATCAGAACCCCAGTATTAGTCGTAAGTACATCATCAGAACCCCAGTATTAGTCGTAAGTAACATCATCGAACCCCAGTATTAGTCGTAAGTACATCATCGGAACCCCAGTATCAGTAAGTACATCATCGGAACCCCAGTATTAGTCGTAAGTACATCATCAGAACCCCAGTATCAGTCGTAAGTACATCATCGGAACCCCAGTATCAGTCCAGTCGTAAGTACATCATCGGAACCCCAGTATTAGTCGTAGGTACATCATTGGAACCCCAGTATTAGTCGTAGGTACATCATTGGAACCCCAGTATTAGTCGTAAGTACGCTATATTGTTCTATTATTACCTCATCTAGCTGTAATGACCGTTCCTTGACGGTAACCGCTGGTTTACATTTAACTTAATATTCTTCTGAACACTAGTGTCACCAGCATGAATAACGCTAATTAGGGACAGGTCTACAATTACAACGATAGTTGTTTAAAACTCTCTACCAGAGGGAGTGTTGATCGTAGTTCACTGTATGAAAATATGGCGAATAATATAACTTATTCCCCATAGATCATCTGTAACCATAGCGATTAATGTACAGTATTCCCCATAAATGAAATCTAACCATAGCGAGTACTGTACGTTATTCCCCATAGATCTTTGTAAGCATAGTGAGTAATATACGTTATTCCCCATAGATTTTCTGTAACCATAGCCAGTAATGTACGTTATTCCCCATACATCTTCTGTAACCATAGTGAGTAATATAAATTATTCCCCATACATCTTGTGTAACCATAACGAGTAATGTACGTTATTTCCCATAGATCTTCTGTAACCATAGTGAGTAATATAAATTATTCCCCATACATCTTGTGTAACCATAACGAGTAATGTACGTTATTTCCCATAGATCTTCTGTAATCATAGTGAGTAATATAAGTTATTCCCCATACATCTTGTGTAACCATAGCGAGTAATGTACGTTATCCCCCATAGATCGTGTGTAACCATAACGAGTAATGTAAGTTATCCCCCATATATCATCTGTAACCATAGCCAGTAATATAAATTATTCCCCATAGATCTTGTGTAACCATAACGAGTAATGTAAGTTATCCCCCATACATATTCTGTAACTATAACGAGTAATGTAAGTTATCCCCCATATATCATCTGTAACCATAGCCAGTATGTACGTTATTCCCCATACATATTCTGTAACCATAACGACTAATGTAAGTTATCCCCCATATATCATCTGTAACCATAGCCAGTAATGTAAGTTATCCCCCATATATCATCTGTAACCATAGCCAGTAATATAAATTATTCCCCATAGATCTTGTGTAACCATAACGAGTAATGTAAGTTATCCCCCATACATATTCTGTAACTATAACGAGTAATGTAAGTTATCCCCCATATATCATCTGTAACCATAGCCAGTAATGTACATTATTCCCCATACATATTCTGTAACCATAACGAGTAATGTAAGTTATCCCCCATACATCATCTGTAACCATAGCCAGTAATGTAAGTTATCCCCCATACATCATCTGTAACCATAGCCAGTAATGTACGTTATTCCCCATACATATTCTGTAAC
>NW_013677612.1:8201-11604 GCF_000517525.1 Limulus polyphemus | reverse complement strand
CAACAAAATACATAACTTTACTACAATATATTTATAACGTAACATATTATTATTATTACCTCATCGAAAGACTTTAATTAACTACACTATATATATATATATATATATACTTAAAACATGGTATACACTGTGTGATGGTCAGGGTGACTTTGTAGGAAGAGGTAGTGGTCAAAGTAGTGGCAGTAGGGGTGCTTTCTGTTGCCCGCTTTCAACACCCACCCCTTAATGTCCTTCCACAGTGTTTCACGTGATTAATTAATAGACGGTCATTGGCCGCAGAAGTGTCTTACAGGTCGAAGTTGAAAGGTCACGGGTCAAAATAGGAAGTTGGTATAACTCAAAAAAATGGCTTTTCATATCAGCCTTATGGTGGCTGTTGGAGTAGAAACTTCAGCTGAGTTTATGAAGTCTTGCAATAGTGGTGACCATTTTTTTTAATGTCATTCCTACATAGAGATACATAAGGTGTTTGTGTGCCCCCTCCCCCTACACTATATGTATGTTGTATTAGAGAAAATTTAGTAATGTTTTCTTTCCCCGGTGGAAGGCCGTGGCGCTATCTATGAATAATGTTAACCTTAACTTTCGCGAAAGATAATAAATACTCAGTAATAGCAATAATGGGGAAAAGGGGGGCTGTGAAACCCCATTAAAATGCCTTTTGTTCCAAACTATCATTCCACAGAGTCTGGATGAGATTGGTCCAGCGAACTAGTAGTAGTTAAATGATGGACAAACACAGGTTTTTCTGTGTTATTTATAAATAAACGGTGATAATTGTTGTTTTTTTTCTCACGACAAAGGTCATCGCCACGGACCTTGGAAACCTGAGTTCCTCAACTTTTCTCACCATTACAGTAGAAGACGAGAACGATAATGCTCCACAATTCCAACACGGCCCACTTCTGGTGGAGCTTCCTGAGACTGCCAAACCAGGGTCAAAGGTGGTACAAGTTGGTGCCGTGGACGCCGATGCTAAAGGAATCAATTCCAAGGTTGAATATGTCATTACTTCCGGTGCAAGGAACGACATTAGAATAGATCGGTTAACAGGTAAAAAAACGTTAATATCCATCGAATAATTGGAGAGAAAGTTTGATTGCTGTATAATATAATTCTGGGGAAAAGTTTAACAAGTTTTCTGATCCTTATTTCCTTTTTAAGATTCTAATGTTAACTTTATAAACCGTAACCGTAAGATATTTTATTGTGATTCAAGCGATGATTAATATACAACTTCCGTTATACCAAACATACTCGCCCTTTCAGCCGTAGGGGCGTTATAATGTCACGGTCAATCCCACTATTCGTTGGTAAAAGAGTAGCCCAAGAGTTGGCGGTGGGTGGTGATGACTAGCTGCCTTCCCTCTAGTCTTACACTGATAAATTAGGGACGGCTAGCGCAGAGAGCCCTCGTGTAGCTTTACGCGAAATCCAAAACAAACAAACAATATACAAGTTACTCTTATCCCGTGTGTTTGAAAGTGTTTTTTTTTTCCACAGTCTGAATTTCTCTCATAACTCGATACCCTCTTTTGTACTTTTTAGGTGAAATATTCGTAGTTGGATACTTGAGTCCAGAAACGTTTTACTTGATTAATGTTACTGCTGTTGATGGTAAAGGACTGGCAAGCTCCACGTACGTGAACATTAGCGTCACAGACGTGAACGACCATCGGCCAGAGTTTGTTAAATCTGAATATACCTTTAACATCAGAGAAGGAGATTATCGAGAACAACGCTGGAAGCTCGGAGTATTACACGCCGTGGACGAGGATACGGGAAAGAACGGACTTGTGGATTACACGATAATGATGGCTTTCGATGAAGGCAATTTACCTTTGAAAATTTTAAACAGATTTAAGAAATTATTTTATTAGAATAATGTGGTTTTTTGAGTCACAAATGATGCTTTCACTTCGACGTTTGGTGGGGAAAAATCTTTAATACAAAATATATAATTATTTTCCCTGGAAGAATTATGAGTTACTTCCTCAAAGTCTGTACCTAATTAGGCTAAACTTTAGGCTAAACGTCTCTGAAAATTTTGTTTTCACTTATGCCTCCTTAAACTTTTACCAATTCTAGTTAGGCCTAATACGTTCTACATCACGCTTATGCTACTATTTTCCACTTAGGCCTAACATGCTGTATATTATCCTTTTGCTACGATTTCCACTTAGGCCTAACACGTTCTACATCACGCTTATGCTACTAATTCCACTTAGGCCTAACATGCTGTATATTATCCTTTTGCTACCAATTCCACTTAGGCCTAACACGTTTTATATTATCCTAAAGCTACCAATTCCAAATTAGGCCTAACACGTTCTACATTGTTCTTAAGCTACCAATTCCAAATTAGGCCTAACACGTTCTACATTATCCTTATCGACTTACTATGCCAATAAATCTTTTTTAACAATTCTAATGATGTGGGTAACTTATATCACTGAGTAACAAAATTAGAACTTTAACTTCGTAATCCTTTCAGTGAATGTTCAACTTATCAAAAAATCGGTTAGTACATTGTCTTGTTGTTTTCGTATTACATCAGAAGAACACATATTGCACAGAATTTACGTATCTTGTCATGGTTAGTGACCTATATAACCATATTATTTAAGTTTTTTTTGTTTGTTTGTTTCAATCATTAGTTTTGTCTTAAGTTCCGGTTGATAATCTACTGTTGTCTTCAAGAAAGGCCAGAAAAAGATTGTTTGTGATGGCAGTGTCTTGAATTCAGGCCATTCTTATTTTGTTAGAAGAGCTGGCGTACTTTCCAGGGTCTCATCGTTAGGACTTGCATCAAATAACTTCTTAAACGGTTTGAGGGAAGGGGAACAGGTTTCTCTTAAATTTTTTTCACTGTCATTATATATATTCCTTTTTCGGACTTTCCTGAAGATGGCACCAGAGTATCAGCCAAAAACTTAGAATAGTACCTATATAAACTGTTTTCTCTATGAACAATGTTTGTAGGTACTAGTGAACGCGTGCACACGAGCCCACTCAGAAATCACTGAATGTTATTGTTACTTGAGATAATTTAGCTAATTATTTTAATATTAAATTTTCAGAAAAGAAATTCGGTGTTCTGTTTCTTTCATTGGCTAAAAACAAATATTTATAAATATTGTTTGTAATTATTTATTTCTGTTAGCAGGTTTTCCATTTGTAGTTGACGTCCACACGGGAGAAGTTTTCTCTAAAGGTGTTATTGACCGAGAAACGCTCTCCTCCTACACCTTTTCTGTGATGGTACGATCTTGATTTTTCATTTTCTGAAACTTACATTTCACAGTTAATGTTATGTTTCGTATCTGCTCGTTTGTTAATTTCCGGTATAATTTCTTTCCGAGGAACTTCAGCGATACAAGTCCTTTCTTAATTAAAACTAGTT
>NW_013677612.1:3587-7201 GCF_000517525.1 Limulus polyphemus | reverse complement strand
TTATCTCTATCATCAATCTATCTGCATATTTATCTATCGCTGGCTTATATACTAAAAAAAGAGGGCGTCTAGCAAACACTGGGACATTCGCGAGGTTCCCCGATAAGTCATGATCCTTCTAGAAACTCCAGTGCGCATGCTCCCAGCGTCGCGTGACTTCCGCTGTCGTAACAGTTATAATGACCACGGTTGTCCAGCTTTATGTCAGAAAGTGAGCCTGGAGGTCAGAAACATTAAAAATACATATTTCATTTGTTCTATATTTGTTTATAAAACATCATTTGATTTGTTTGTTGAATTTCGCACAAAGCTACTTGAAGGTTATCTCTACTACATGTCTTTAGTTTTGAAGACCAAAGAAGCTAATTAGTACTCTTTTATTTCCAACGAATAGTCACACCATAACGCCGTGTTTGATGACGCCACCAGAACGTGCGAGTCGAGTCCTCTAATCACTAGGCTGTGTCAGCCCACTATGTGTTGGGCCAATAGAGAAACAAGTTTGGCTTATTTAAAGTTGTAGACTCAAGATGCAGGAGAATTTTACAACAACAAAATTCGGTTTTTTTTTCTACCCGCAAATAATTTAATTTCTAGGATCTTTCGGCTCCAGAGACTCGAACCTGCAATGTCGTGATGTTTTATTATTATTTTATTAGCATTTATTACGTTTCGAATGTTTTAATAAGTTATGTTGTCAAACAAATATTGAATTTAATACTTCTTTTATCAGATGTCATTTTAGGCAGAACGTAACCTAGTGATTAGTGAACTGTTCATGTGAATCCGTACTTTGTGAACGTGGGAAGAGTGACGGTCGAATCCTGTTATTTATTTGTTGTCATGTGCAAAGCTACACAATGGGCTACCTGTGCTCTGCCCACCACGGGTATTGAAACCCGGACTCTAGCGTTTTAAGTCCGCAGACATACCGCTGTGCCACTGGGGGGGGGGGCTTGTGTTGTTAAGTGCAATGATACACAATGGGCTATCTGTGCTGTTACATGAAAAATTATAATTAATTACGTCGTGGTAAGAAATAATTCAATCAAGACAATCCAATTAAACGTTAGTTAAACACCGTAATTAACTATTGCAAATAATATAAGTCAATTGTAATTTAAATGAAATACATTATACTGTTTATAAATCTTCAGGCGTTGGATTACGGAGAACCTCCGCTAAACTCTACAGTAAATATCACGATAGAAGTTGAAGACGTGAATGACGAGAGGCCAAAATTTCTGACAGATCCATATCTAGCTGAGGTCTCAGAAAACAAAGACCCTGGATTAAAGGTGAGATTTAAGAATTGTACTTTGGATTAAGTAGGTTTAAAGCCAACATTTTTATTTAACGTTATATTAAAATGGATTAAAGATGAGTTTTAAAAATCAATACTTTGGATTAAGTAGGCTTAAAGTCAACATTTTTATTTAACGATAAGTTAAAATGGATTAAAGATGAGTTTTAAAAATCAATACTTTGGATTAAGTAGGCTTAAAGTCAACATTTTTATTTAACGATAAGTTAAAATGGATTAAAGATGAGTTTTAAAAATCAATACTTTGGATTAAGTAGGCTTAAAGTCAACATTTTTATTTAACGATAAGTTAAAATGGATTAAAGATGAGTTTTAAAAATCAATACTTTGGATTAAGTAGGCTTAAAGTCAACATTTTTATTTAACGATAAGTTAAAATGGATTAAAGATGAGGATTAAATATCAATACTTTGGATTAATTATAGAGCAAGAATGAGCTGAAAATAATCATTATGGTATAATAAATAGAAATAAAAATAAGATATTTTGTGCTTGTGTAGGTGACAAAAATCACCGCTGTTGATGCTGATTCGGGAGAAAATGGTCTGGTGTTTTACCAACTAGGAGGAGGTCACCAGAACCAGTTTTACATTGACAGCAAAGGTAAAATTGTCGTCAGAAATTTTAATACGATTCCCAACAATGCGTTACATTAGATCCAGATTCCCAAAAATGCGTTACATTAGATCCAGATTCCCAACAATGCGTTACATTAGATCCTGATTCCCAACAATGCGTTACATTAGATCCTGATTCTCAACAATGCGTTACATTAGATCCTGTTTTCCAACAATGCGTTACATTAGATCCCGATTCTCAACATTGCGTTACATTAGATCCTGATTCTCAACAATGCGTTTCCTTAGATCCTGATTCTCAACAATGCGTTTCCTTAGATCCTGATTCTCAACAATGCGTTACATTAGATCCTGTTTTCCAACAATGCGTTACATTAGATCCCGATTCTCAACATTGCGTTACATTAGATCCTGATTCTCAAAAATGCGTTACATTAGATCCAGATTCCCAACAATGCGTTACATTAGATCCTGATTCTCAACAATGCGTTACATTAGATCCTGTTTTCCAACAATGCGTTACATTAGATCCCGATTCTCAACATTGCGTTACATTAGATCCTGATTCTCAACAATGCGTTTCCTTAGATCCTGATTCTCAACAATGCCTTACATTAGATCCTGATTCTCAACAAAGCCTAAATAACAGGTAGTACCCTAAAAGTAACCTGAAGAATACGTTAAGCTCATGTGTAGCATAGCCATATCTAAGTTAGAACTGATGACCAGAGGGCGAGCATCCTATCAGCAGCATCCATCTTTTATATATGTAGTCCTAACAGAAAAGCAGGATTGACTATGACTTTTTTTTAACTTCGTTCATGCGCAATGAATTATATTTCTATCTTCTCAAATGTTAACATAAATTTCGCTGGTTCATCATATCATTACACAGACTGTTTATAATTTTATATAGAAAAATTTGCTGATTTTTTTTATTACTAGAGTAGATTACTTTGAAGTTAAATATCTATCACACGTATCAAGGCCGTCATCGCCTGTTTTGTAATTTGAAATGTTTTTCGTAATTAATCGCTACATTTTTTAACCTTGTTGGTAGATGGCACTGTTTGGACCCTCTCAAAACTGGATTACGAAAAACAGAAATTTTACAACATGACTGTGATAGCTTACGACCACGGGACGCCAAGCCAGAATTCTTCTGTAAAACTGTGGATTACTGTTATCGACACCAACGACATCGTTCCGGAATTTCAAAAATCCGTTTACACGCTAGAGGTCGCTGAAAGTACTAAAGTCGGTGAGGTAGTTTTTCAGCTGAATGCCGGTAAAGGAGATTTTCGATATTCTCTACTGAGTAAGTTTCCTTGGTCAACATTAGTAGTTATTTAATCAGATGTGATTTAACCTGTTAAATATTCACAAACATTTGCTCGTTCTTAATTGGCTATCTCTGCTATATAAACCTGGTTTTCAGTGTTATAAGCTTTCAGACTTACTTCTAATTAATTAATTATAATATTGAAAACCTGGTTATTAAGGTAGTTTGAACTATCAAAACTGAATACCAGATTAATTAACTATAATATTAAAAACCTGGTTATTAAGGTAGTTTGAACTATCAAACCTGAATACCAGATTAATTAACTATAATATTAAAAACCTGGTTATTAAGGTAGTTTGAACTATCCAAACTGAATACCAGATTAATTAACTACAATATTGAAAACCTGGTTATTAAGGTAGTTTGA
>NW_013677612.1:0-2903 GCF_000517525.1 Limulus polyphemus | reverse complement strand
CGTATTATAAGTCATTACTGCTCTCAAATGACCATAGTAACCCGCCGAATTCGGACAAAACTGAGGTAAGGTCGCAAGTGGCGTATTATAAGTCATTACTGCTCTCAAATGACCATAGTAACCCGCCGAATTCGGACAAAACTGAGGTAAGGTCGCAAGTGGCGTATTATAAGTCATTACTGCTCTCAAATGACCATAGTAACCCGCCGAATTCGGACAAAACTGAGGTAAGGTCGCAAGTGGCGTATTATAAGTCATTACTGCTCTCAAATGACCATAGTAACCCGCCGAATTCGGACAAAACTGAGGTAAGGTCGCAAGTGGCGTATTATAAGTCATTACTGCTCTCAAATGACCATAGTGGACCATAGCAACCCGCTAGAAGGATGAAACCATTTGTTTATCGTATGAACAAATAATTGATTAGTCATGTTAAGCCTAATAATGTCATAATTTTACGTCTAATAAAGTTCGATGTTTCGCTAGCAACGGAGATTTACGCTGAAAACAAATGTGTTTAATTATATGAGGCTACCTCTCTCATTTATTCCTGGTGTTGTCCAACATTCTATTCTGGTGTCCCCGAGTGAAGCAACTAAATAGGACGAAGGTCAAATAATTTCACGTCGTATCTGTTCTTACAGCTAGTTACAGGATTTCAGGTGTAACAAATACGACATTAACAACATTCGTGCTTTCTATTTTAGCTGAATATCATTGTTGGGGCAGGAACTGGAGTCCGCTTATTTTCCTCTCGACTTTACGAAGTAACTGTTGAAGAAAACCAGGTGGCGCCACTACCAGTACTTGATCTTAATACCACAGATGAGATTGCGTATAAGCCAGTGCGATATGGTATTTCTGAGCAAGATGTAGACGGTAAGAAGTTGGAACTTTAATTAAATTAAATAATAAATATGTAAATTATGTGTGGAATCAGATAATTATAATTTCCTATTCTTGGGGAGGGGGGGGGGGTTCAAATTTGACACACCTTCAAAAAAAAACATCTTAAAATGTTTATTCACCAAAACTAAAGTAAAGAAAAGACAACATAAAGGTCTCGTGCATTCTTTGATTCGCTACTCCCGCTGCAGTAGACTAGTTTCGCCGAATTCACGGCTTATCAAGGTTTCTTGGCAGGAATATAAGCAGTTTGTTTGTTTCTGATGTTTAAGCAGTAATATTTTAGGAGTTTTTCCGTTATTATTCAGCTAATTAGGGGGTTATCTTGTTATTACAGCATAAATGTTTTATGACGATCGATGATATACCCACGTATGAGATATTTCATAAAAATACAAATACTGTATTAAACTGAATTTATTCGATACGGTATGTCTGCTTTTATTTGTCGACATAATTATGTGTTCACCCTCTACTCCATATTCCACGTGCCCTTAATTAAGTCTGTGAAGAAAGGAAGCTTTGATTCAGCTTGAATTGAAAACAAATATACCAAAACTAAGAGAGCTGGTAATAAGCGACGTAATCAAAAAGGAAACGTTATATCAAAAACTCGTTATTTTCATGCGCCATGTTTTTTTCAAAACCAACTCATTTTCACTGTTGGATACTTTTATATAAAGATTAATCAAGAGTTCTATTCATCAGCCGTTATTTCTCAAATAATGTACCTCGTATATATATACACCAGTGTAAAAGATTTTTACGTTTTTATTTTACAGACATTAGGCTTAGTTATGACTTTAGTGTTGTAATGATTAGTAAGCTAATTAATTATCAAATTAATTAATCTTGTATAAACACTTTTAACTACCTTTGTTATTGGATTTTTTTATTAGTTGGTTTCAAAACATTCACAATGAATACATTATCAAGTTTTCGACCAATAATTACTGGTTGATTCATGTGACGGACAGCACGTTGTATTGTACTCGGTGGTTGAACCATACAATATTCTGATTCAATATTAGTTTGGTTCTGTGTATCTCTGCCTTGTGGTTGAATACAGTCTGAGTTTCTGTTTTGTTTCTTTCTTGTAGGCATGTTCGACATTGAGAAAGAAACCGGTCTTTTGATTCTTACCAGAACCTTAGATAGGGAAGAAACGTCCCAGTACCTTTTGAAGATACGAGCTGAGGACCTTCTCAGGAATCGATACACACGCTCAGGTTTACAAACTTTTTATAAAAGAAATATTACCGTCGTATAGTGCACTTATGGAGGTTGTGATTGGTTAAAGTTTGTAGCGCGTGACTATGATCTTGTTATATTTGAATAATTGGTGACGTCATGTGATTAGATAGCACGTGAATAGCTTCTTGCAGGGTTTGGCTTGGTGTGAATATCGCTCGAAACTACTCGAAGGCTATCTGCGCTAGCCGTCCCTAATTCAGCAGTGATAGACTAGAGGTAAAGCAGCTAGTCAAAACCACCTACCGCCAACTCTTGGGCTACTCTATTGCTAACGTATTGACCGTTGCATTACATATCTCCCACAGCTGAAAGGACGAGCATTTTTGGTGACAGGAATTCGAACCCACCACCTACAGCCGAGTGCCTTAAATACCAGGCCATGCCCAGGCCTCTATCCCGAGAAATATCATTTTGTATATTGCTATATAAGGTGTGGGTCATATAAATATTGAAGTACATGAATTGTGTTTTCGATATTTACGCAATGGCTAGTTGTCCTGATCAAACTTCTTGATTAAAGAGACGACAGCTGACCGAAAAGAAGGATCTGAACTGCACACTTATAACGCACCCAAGTGCAGTCTTGGCGATAACGTGACGCTAATCCTGAACATATATATTCGTAATCGGACACTCTAACAAAATGGCCACAGTCGGCCCTATTCCCTGCTTGCATTTCAAACGCAATTACGTAATAATTACGCTGGAAATAACTGTCCTAATGGTAATACGGAACCCGGAAA
>NW_013677611.1:13061-14236 GCF_000517525.1 Limulus polyphemus | reverse complement strand
CGTGGAAGATTAAGTTAGCACATATCATAGTGTAATGGTTTAGTGGTACGTGGAAGATGAAGTTAATACATATCATAGTGTAATGGTTTAGGTTGTTTCGTTGTGAGGCTGCTAGAATATACATAACGAGGGAGCAAATCTGAACTGGGGAGTGGGAACAGATGTTTGGGGGTACCTTATTTGCTATTTTGAAACAACGACTTTCTTTGATAATTATACACAAGTCTATATTCCCCATTGAAAGGGATACTTCATTACCGGGTCAAGAGGGAGGGCCCGTCTCCCCAGTGCCGCCTATGATGATATATATTCACCTTGACAGCTTTTTTCCAAACATTTGACGATTATTTCGGCTGATTTATTAACGTTTCTTATTTTTAGCTTCCTACACGGTCGAGGATGCTGTCAATGCAGCTAGTTTCGGCAAGTTTCAGTGGAAACTTACATTTTTCTCAAGTTTTGCTTGGGTGAGTTTATATTAAATGGATGTTTCGCATGTACTGCCTTAAATAAGTATCTTAGGCGCCGATTTATCTCGTAGTTTATTAATTACTTGCGATGATGCTCTGAAATGTTAACCCTTCAGCTAAAAAGGTGTTTAGCAATATATCTATACATTAAAAATAAACCATCAATTAAAAGGTTCTGTATTTCGTGAAATATATTGATTAAATTCTTCGATATTTTGTAAAGTATACTAAAATACTAATTTCCTTAAACAAGTCGAAGTTTTAAGGCTTAATGTATTTGTATTCATGGCAAAACTATGAAAACTATCTGCCGCCGTCCGTAAGTTTGAAGAGCGTGGCTTAGCCTACACTCGACTCGCGTAGGCCCGGCATGGCCAGGTGGTTAGGGCGCTCGACTTGCAATCTGTGAATCCCCGTCACACCAAACATGCTCGCCCTTTCAGCCAAGAGGACGTTATAATGTGACAGTCAATCCCACTATTTGTTGGTAAAAGAGTAGCCCAAGAGTTGGCGGCGGGTGGTGATGACTAGCTGCCTTTCCCACATGCGACTTGCAACAACCAGTTATAGTAAGAAAAGCTGTAAAAAGTCGCCACAAATACATCTTCTTTGGCAAGTTTTACTGTTTTACTTAATTTACAAAATGAACTATATATATGTAAAAAATAGGCCCGGCATGGCCAGGTGGTTAGAACGCTCGACTCG
>NW_013677611.1:11011-12098 GCF_000517525.1 Limulus polyphemus | reverse complement strand
AATTTTTTCTATCACGTAAGGATTTCTTTTTTATAAATCTAGAAGAAAAAAAACTCTATTATATTTTTTAACAAAAATACAAACAAACTGAAGAAAAGGGAAGAACATTGATGTCAAACGAATATACATCCTCATTCATCCTGATTTTTGTGTATGAATCTACGTCTTGTAGTCTCAAATCTACGTCTTATACTCTCAAAACTACGTTCAAACCTACGTGTTGTGGTCTTTCTTTAATGTATTGCGTTATGACCTTTTGTGAAAAATATGTACGCGATGAAGAAAATTGGATATCATTTTCGGATTCAGTGTACAGGAATTAAATTACTGTAGTACGTGTAAAATATCAAGACAATAAAACCATCGCAGGCCTGTGTTATTTTATAAATGCATGCGTTTTCCAGGAAATATGCTGACTGGAGAAGGCACGAAAAAGTTTAAATACTGTATACATGTGCATTTCACAAGGTATTTTGACTAAAAAGCAGGTACAACTTTAGCAAGTGTACACGTGTCTTCGGTATACAGCAAATGGTTATACAGGTGTTCAACAAAGATATAAAAAAAAAAAACAACGACAAAGTTTAGCTGACAGATACATGTAATAAAACTTAGTATTCCGAAAATCGTTTAATCTTCAAGGGAGGTCCAGTTCAATCTACACTTTGATCAACGTGGGTTATTGGGTTATACTAGTTTGGGAGAATTCATCTCCTCATCAGTAATACTGAACACATGTTAACCAAAGAGAGAACAACAACAACATAAGCGTTATTTCATTCCGATCCCTAGGGGACCGGCGGGCCGGTAGAGGGTTATGCCCTCTCGTCAGCCAAGGGATGAAAAAAGAAGAATGGGTAAAATGAATGATAGATGGATAAGCGTGCAAGTCAGCACAAGAGGCGGAAAATGGGGGAAAACGCGATATTTGCAGATGGAGGAGACAATCCGGAGTAATATGGGTGAACACTAACCAGTCTATATCATATAATGGAGATTGTGTGGGAACTGGCAACAGGTATATAGAATATTAGGAATCAGGATAGATAAATAGGGTAAGAGGGGACATCGGCATCTCGACGTGATC
>NW_013677611.1:5682-10019 GCF_000517525.1 Limulus polyphemus | reverse complement strand
GTAGAGATCAATAGTCAGCAACTAGGAACGTTTAAATCAAGCCCTTCATCAGAAACGCTCTTCACTACGTCAATCAGAAAAGTATTCTCTTCTCTACGTACACATGTGGCACGTTTGACGCAACACAAAATTATGGAGTTGAGTTGGGAAGTTCTCCCTCAACCACCATATTCTCCAGATATGGTACCATGAGATTACCATCTTTTTCGTTCGCTGCAACGCCATCTTAATGAGAAAACGTATGCAAATGTGGAAGGTGTTAAAGAGGACATCGATATGACTTTTGCTTCAAAGCCAAGTGATTTCTTTAATCAGAGCATTAACAACCCTGATTGTAAGATGGAAAAGCATCATCGATAAGAATGGAAACTATATCATTTAATAAATTTTTTGTTTTGATACACAAGTTGTTCGGGTTCTTTCATCCTAAAAATAAGCGGCATTAATTTTTTTGACGACCAAATAATTCAAACACGTTAAAATTGCTAAAGTAAAGATACACGTTGGTTAGTATTTTAAAATTGTAGGGGGCTACAGATCTCGTGATTTCTCCAATTGCGGAGGAAAAAAATTCTTGTAAAGTATTGTATTTTTTTACGATACATTGCAGGTTGAGATGCTAAAAAGACAACTAATTTTTCTAAAACTTTCACCTTTTGTTTTGAATCATTTCTACTTTTATCTCTCGCTTGCTTTCTAATTTCGAACGTACGTTGAATTAGCTTGTTTTTTATTTTCTCATTATCGTTATTAATTTGTATTCTTATTATTGTTGCAAGTTGATATTTAAAGCGAAATATGTGAAGCCTATTTTGGTCGTTTTAGAGATATACCTTTCTTACGTCCACTAATTCATATATTATTAATTGAGTTGAGCGTTTAATAAATCTAAAAAAACAACAAGAAGTAATTGTTGTTGGTTTTTTTTTTGCATATTCAGTTGTAAAACCAAAATCGGATTTTGTAAAATTATTTTAAAATACCAATGACTACAAATGTTTACATCTGGTGTCCATTTCTAACACTAAACATTTGTAACTGTATAGTCTCCCTTCTAAGACTACAAATGTTTACATCTGGTGTCCATTTCTAACACTAAACATTTGTAACTGTATAGTCTCCCTTCTAAGACTACAAATGTTTACATCTGGTGTCCATTTCTAACACTAAACATTTGTAACTGTATAGTCTCCCTTCTATTTTTTTTTCCAAGCAGAGATTTTGACTGTGGATTAGTTGTAAATGTATTTAAGCAAGGAGATGTGGACCTTTTAACAATTCAGTGATTTGCGTTTCTCTTTCAGAATGGTGTTATATATGGAATTCCTTCCAACCAAAAGACGCGGCCAGGCAACAATATCACTTGGTGTAAGTTTTACTGCATCTGTACATAATTAAGTAAATAATATATATGTGATTAGTTAATTAACGCAAGTTTTAGTCAGTACAAAATATTGCTTCTAAGATATTACAAAAATAGTTCTATCTGCGCATCTATCTAAAAATAACTAAGTATTTACAGTTAAAGACATTATAAGTCTATAAAAAAAGGGAACTGTATCTGTATAAAACCTAGGACTTGATTCCTCTAAGTTTGATAGAAACTCCAGGATACTACATGTTACTTGGAATACCACGCGTGATGCCAGTGTTACTTGAAATACCACGCGTCATTCCAGGTCAAATATCACCTCCAAACAAACAGTTAAGTGGTCGAAGTTCGATAAGTCTTCCAAATCTTCATCTCATTTCTCCTCATAAAACGCACTTCGATTATCAGTCTGTTAGCTTATATGTTTAGAGGTTATACAAGAACATTATTTTAACTAGAAGTTATGTACATTTATTCCAGATATTCTGGGGCGTCGGTTCACTTCTTGTAGTGTTAATCTCCATGACAGTGATGGAAACTACAAACTCGTGGCGAATTGTCTTACTTGTTGCTGTCATTCCTGTTGCCATCTTCCTCGTCTTATCGAAGGTAACTAAAATTAACTACGTATTTTTAAAACAGATGTAAGTATTGATTATATTTTCACTGTTTTATGGGTTAGTGTCAATTTTGTTTCTTTTTGGTACATTAATTTGAGTTTTTCAATAAACCAAATTGAAAGTGAAATAGGTTAGTATATTTGATCATTTGGAGTAAGTTTTGTTTGTTTATGGTAAACGAATGGGAGAAGTGTTAACCAGTGCTGATTGGCGACATAATATTTATCCCGTACCTCACAGTCCTTATGCGATCCCTTGTCTGTAACGGTGTTGTATTATTGGTTTAGAATTTTCGGGCAAAGCTTCAATTTGTGCATAGATGGAAGGCAGCTAATCAGCAGTACCCGCCGCCTACTCCTGTCTGACCAAATAGTGGAATGTGACCGTCACTCTTACAATGCACAAAGTGTAGGGCGATTTTTTTTATTTTTGCGGTGACAGGAGGCGAAACACGAACCCTCGGATCCACAATCCAATCACGCTAATCATCAGGCCACCCCCGAGCAATAACAAGATTCATCTAAAAGAAACATTCAAAGTCAATATAGCGTGTTAAAAATCGGATTTCGCTACAATTGGTGGGTACAGCATAGATAGCCCATTGTGTATAATAACAAACAAGAAATGGCATAGTGGTCAGGATGCTCGACCCGCAACCTGAGGGTTGCGGGTGCGAAACCCCCTCACCGAACATACTAGCCCTTTATAATGTGATGGTCAATCCCACTATTCGTTGGTAAAATAGTAGCCCAAGAGTTGGCTGTGGGTAGTGGTGACTAGCTGCCTTCCCTCTAGTCTTACACTGCTAAACTAGGGACGGCTAGCGCGGATGGTTCTCGTGTAGTTTTGCGCGAAATTCAAAAACAAACAAGAAATACAAATATTAAAGTTCTGATTATTGCATTAATTATCTCATTTGAATTAGAAGTAATGTTGTAACGTACTTATCGTAAAAAAAAATCTCTATTTTCTGTATGTTGTTATCATTTGTTTGCTTTAAATTTCGCGCAAAGCTACACGAGGGCTATCTGTACTAGCAGTCCCTAATTTAGCAGTGAAAGACTAGAGGGAAGGCAGCAAGTCATCACCGCCCACTGCCAACTCTTGGGCCACTCTTTTACCAACGAATAGTGGTATTGACCGTCTCATTATAACGTCCTCCACGGCTGAAAGGGGAGAGCATGTTTGGTGGGACGGGGATTCGAACACGCGACCCTCAGATTGCGAGTCGAGCGCCTTAACCAAGTTATGAAAGTTGTATGTAAGCACGTATTATTTACGTAATTTCAATATAAATCCCAATCAGTAGAAAAGAAAAATAAGTACATTTAATTAAAGATTTTCCAACTCAATACGACGTTTAACCTTTATAATAAAAAAAAAACATTAATGTGTCTGAAACATTTAATTTTGAAATCAGTTTACGAGACGTGTGTAAACGCTGAGAAATATTCGCTATTAGACGATTTCTATACTTTTAGTTGGACAAGAAAATAAGATAGATTTTAATTAATATAGTCGTTTTTTGTTGTTGTTTTTTTACTAGGGATATCCAGAAAGTGCACGTCACATGCTTGTCAGTGGTAAGGTCAAAGAAGCTGAAAAAGTCCTGTCAAACATGGCAGCAACAAACAAGAAGTCTCTTCCTGCTGGTAAGCTGGTGCCGTCCCCCGTAGGTTTGGAGAAAGGTTCCGTCATTAATCTTATTAAAGACCAAAAGCAACTGTTTATTATCTTGAGTTATGCCTGGTAAGAACACGTGTACAATAAAGGTTTTCTGCCATTTTGTTGTTGTGTTTGATTCCTGTACAATAATTGAAGTGTTTGTGTATAGTTTGAGAGAAATATAAGTTCGTTTCACCGTTTTAATTTTCAGCTAAACTTTTGCAAAGTATTAAAGAAGAAATACAAGTATTTCGTCACAGAAAAGTTCAGTCAGGATCACCATCAAAGAAACTTTGCTTAAAATTTTCATCTTTTCATTTGTATATTTAGTTTATGGATCAACTTCAGCTATCACGTTGAAAGTGGTTTTTCCTACCCCCCACATTTGTTATTGTTAATAGTTTCTAGTGCTTTTTTTTTACTTTATTATAAATGAATACACAGTTAGATTCGTGGTTCATATTTTCTAGTGTTTTTTTTTTACTAGTTTATAAATGAGTTCCCAGTTAGATTCGTGGTTCATATTTTCTAGTGTTTTTTTTTTTACTAGTTTATAAATGAGTTCCCAGTTAGATTCGTGGTTCATATTTTCTAGTGTTTTTTTTTACTAGTTTATAAATGAGTTCCCAGTTAGATTCGTGGTTCATATTTTCCAGTGCTATTTTCACTAGTTTATAAAT
>NW_013677611.1:0-4966 GCF_000517525.1 Limulus polyphemus | reverse complement strand
TTTCTAGTGCTTTTTTTTTACTTTATTATAAATGAATACACAGTTAGATTCGTGGTTCATATTTCTAGTGTCTTTTTTTTTACTAGTTTATAAATGAGTTCCCAGTTAGATTCGTGGTTCATATTTTCTAGTGCTTTTTTACTAGTTTATACATTAATACATCAGTTTAAATTCCTTGTCTTGTTTCTAGTAATTAAATTTCGTGATGTTTCTCTTAGGATTTCCTTAACGTTCACCTACTACGGTATAACACTACTGTCTCCAGAAGTGATTCTACATGGAGGGTTGTCTTTTAATGGTAATTAATACTAACTTCCTGTCATAGCAAGCAAGCTACATATAATAAATCAAACCGGCAGTAGCTAATTTAGTATACTGTTCTTTGGTTCTTACAAATAAAGATTAGAATGAATCTTTCGATAAATTGGGTACCCTTGATGTTGGCAATATTTTCGGTCGTAATCCCAATAATACCTCACGAGGTTTGGCCAGCTTGGAAGATTTAGACTAGCCTTACATCCATATACTAAGCTAACAATGCAAAGTAATATTTTATAATAAAGCTTTGATTCTAAAAACATTGAAAGTAATAAACATAGATATATATATATATATATATATTAAACATACTAACCAAAATTATTAATTAAAGTAACATGAAAGCATATATTACGTACGGAACATGTAAAACCTAGTGTTTTGCTTCATATGCTATTGTTGATTTAATGTTTCTCGAACATTCTCGGCCTTTCAGCCGTAGGAGCATTACAATGTAACGATGAATCTTACTATTCGTTGGTAAGCTCCTTCCTAACATATTTTGTGACCAATGAAAGGTCATTAAACGGCTCCGACAGTGTAACATTAGAATAGCCTGACATCCAAGATAATTTACTACGACATATGCTACTGTTTAGCTGTAGTGCTGTGTAGCGAAAAGTAATGTTGATAAAGGTACAAAATAATTGTTTGTTTGTTATGACTTTCGCACAAAGCAACACGGGGGCTATCTGCGCTAGCCGTCCCTAATTTAGCAGTGTAAGACTAGAGGGAGGGCAGCTAGTTATCACCACCCACCGCCAACTCTTGGGCAACTCTTTACCAACGAATAGTGGGATTCATCGTCACATTATAACGCCTTCACGGCTGAAAGAGCGAGTATGTTTGGTGTGATGGGGATTCGAACCCTCGACCATCAGATTGCGAGTCGCACGCCCTAGCCACCTGGCCATTCAAAATAATAAATAAATAACTAATTAATTATTAATTTACCTCAAATCTTAACGTGTTTTGCCCCAAGTAAAGAAAACGAATAAGGCATAAGTTATTGAAACAACTTCTATAAAAAAAAAAGTACAATTGTGAAGAAAACAAATATATAACATCAAGACAAAAAATATATATATTTAGGAACAGTAGACGTCGCTGATTTCTAAATCTTACACGTACACCTTTTTTGATATGTGGTTAGCTGAGATCTTTAATACATTCACATAATGTTGTTTTGGAGTGTTAGAATTTTTTCAATTTATACTTTATGTTGCTTTAAATGATAATTGTACAGTCTCAAATCCTTGTTTGATAATAACGTTGATTTTTTTTTTTTTTTTGCAGCTAGCCAACCAGAAGAAACTGAGATGCAGAATACGACCGTTAACACTAGTCTTTCACATAATTACCTACCATGTAAACCATTTACGATACTTGACTATCTAAACTTACTTTGGATTACAGCAGCAGAATTGCCTGGTAAGTTTTTACGTATTGCTAAGTTCTTACTAATAATTTCAAATATTACTTACAACAGCTTCCAAATTTCTATTATGATAATACTCGGTTTTTGTATGTTCTGAAAATGAGCAAACGTGCACTTCAATGGATGTAAACAATAGTTGGTTATAAATATACTTTAGTAGACATTTTCTACAACAACGTATTAAACGATTTTTATATGTGTGTGTGTTAAAAATTTATTTTCTTTATCACCAGAGGACCCAAAACCCCATAAATTATATTTACACTTCACCACTATATTAGGCCTAACTGTATTTCTTTGATTTCTTGACCCAAGCTATCCTGATGAGCCCTGAATAGGCAAAACTATAGTCCACAGCAGAGGGTATGGCTCGTCAAGGAATACATTAGGCCTGTACTTCATATATTTTATTTCCAGTTTCACATCGGGTGAAGAAAGAAAATAAACCTTTAACATACATATACAATAAACAGTTGGTCCCCTGTATAATACTGAATTCGACAAAATGTCATAATATTATTCCCATACCTAAATTAGTTTAGGTTACTATATGGTAAAATGGACTCAAAACCCCATAGATAAAATATATTAAACTCTTACCAAAATTTTTAAAAAAGGTCTGTTAGATTAGAATTATTGGATATTATTCTAGAAATCCTGTATTTAAAGAAGTACTGTTGCAATAAATATACTAATTTGACCGAAATTGTAATGTTCTTCGATCTTTAATAAAGTTTTGAACATATTTTTTTTGTTTGGTTTTTCAGGTATAGTCCTCAGTTGGTTCCTAGTCGAAAGATTCTTCAGAAGAAGATTAATGTTACTGTTTTTCTTGGTTTACGCTGCGTCCGTTTCGTTATTATTGGTAGACAACTTACCGTAAGTATATGTAAATAACGAGAAGATAAAACAAACTTCACAAGATTGGTGAGGATATAGAATAGTATACAAGCAAAAGTACCCGTCCCCAGTGAGGCAAAAAATTTAAATTAATATAACAATTTAAATTATTTCAGAGAAATTAAAAGGGTTAATTGTGTTGCACTCTTGGTTTCACTCCGAGCCAAAGTTCTGAGCTACTTATACCACCCACCACGAAAAATAATTGTTGAGCATTTCAGTTATGCTAAGAGCCACTCAACAATAACATACGGTAAATCTACACTCTTCTTCATTTCACATTTTCTAAGCAGTAACTGAACCTTCACTGATTTTTATTTTCCATTTTTTAAGCAGTACCTCGACCTTCACTGTTCTTCACTTACTCATTTCTAAGTAGTAACTTGGACTTTCCTCGCTTTCAGTTACTCGTTTCTAAGCAGTAACTTGGCCTTCATTGTTTTTAGTGACCCATTTCAAAGCAGTAACTCGGCCTTCATTGTTTTTAGTGACCCATTTCAAAGCAGTAACTCGGCCTTCACTGTTCTTCAATTACCCATTTCTAAACAACAAATTGGCCTTCCCATGCTTTAAGTTACTCGTTTCTAAGCAGTAACTTGGCCTTCATTGTTCTTAGTGACCCATTTCAAAGCAGTAACTCGGCCTTCACTGTTCTTCAATTACCCATTTCTAAACAACAAATTGGCCTTCCCATGCTTTAAGTTACCCTTTTCTAAGCAATAAATTGGCCTCTCTTGTTTTTCAGTTATTCCTCTTCAAGCTGTAACGTTTTGTATTTGGTTGTACAGTAAAGCTTGAAAAATCCTCAAGACGCAGCGCCATGTAGATCGTAATATGTTTAAACGATTCCCAGCACGCACAGTTTATTTTTCCATTGTAAAGTGAAATCTGATCGAAAGTGACAAAACCTGCAACTGTTAATTATTCATCTACATTATCTTTAATATTAATCATCAGTTAATATATACTATTATTGATTATTTCAAAAAAAAAAACAAAAACAAAAAAAACAGTTAAACATTCATGGAATTTTGGATTGGGAATGATTTGAAAGATATTATGGTTATCCAGAAAAACTTGGTCTTTTTTTTAACCTTTCTGCAAATGATTGTTTGTTTGTTTGTCTTGAATTTCGCACAAAGCTACACCAGGGCTATCTGCGCTAGCCGTCCCTAATTTAGCAGTGTAAGACTAGAGGGAAGGCAGCTAGTCATCACCACACAACTCTTGGGCTACTCTTTTACCAACGAATAGTGGGATTGAACGTATTTTTATAACGTCCCCACGGATGACAGGGCGAATATGTTTGGTGTGACGGGCGAGTCGAGCGCCCTAACCACCTGGCCATGCCAGACCTTTTGCAAATGAAATCAAGGTTTTAAACCATTTTACAGTTTTCAGTAAACTGTGAAATTAATTCTTTTTAGAATCAACAAGACTCTTAAATAATGCATGACTTTATGTGTGTGTGTGTGTGTGAAACATTTCAGTCACGCGAATAATATTTTGGTGCTACTATAGCGTGCAGTCTACACAGATACTATCGTCATCACAGTTTTAATGATTCACTAAAACATCGTTTCTTGCTAAATATTTTATATCTATCCACGTTTTAGTTCAACAAATAATAATAATAATAATAACTGAATAAGTTGTGTATTCCAAAAGACTACCTTATATTTAGGTTATAATTGTGTTGCACTTGATTGTTGGAATTTATTTCATCCCGATCATATTTGCCCCCAAAACGTCATGTAATGGTATGTTTTACTTTATTAGTTTAAAAGCGTTACTTATAATAAATGCCGCCAGTTGAAAATAAACGAAAGTTAAAACGGTGATGATGATGATAGTATCTGTGTAGACCGTAAGCTATAGTTTAAGAACTGACCGAGTTTTTTTTTGTATGGTGTTTTTATAGGACAGCGATTTCTCTGATCTTATTGTTTGTGGGGAGAACTTCTGTTATGGGCTGTTTCCAGATTTATGTTTTGTACACGTTAGAGGTACGTGCATTGTTATCTGTGTATGTGTATAGTGTGTACGATATTTATATTGTTATTATCCGTAAAAGGTTTCGATTGCAGTAAAGTGAGCAGTATTGTTGTTGTGGAATCTTTTGGATTAACCAGCAGAGTTGAAAGTCGGGCCGTATAAGGAAAGGAGGTTCTTGGATCTCGGGCCCTTTGAGTTGCAGTTATCGGATCGTGAAAAAAACTAAAACAGATCCACAAACAACAAATATTTAATGGCATCGTGATAATATTATACAAAACAATGCAGCGTAAAGTTTGTTTGTTTGTTTTGAAT
>NW_013677610.1:8626-14023 GCF_000517525.1 Limulus polyphemus | reverse complement strand
TGGTAATAAGAACGAGGACTTGACAGATATGTCAGCTTATAATGTGGTAATAAGAACGAGGACTTGACAGATATGTCAGCTTATAATGTGGTAATAAGAACGAGGACTTGACAGATATGTCACCTTATAATGTGGTAATAAGAACGAGGACTTGACAGATATGTCACCTTATAATGTGGTAATAAGACCGAGAACTTGACAGATATGTCACCTTATAATGTTGTAATAAGAACGAGGACTTGACAGATATGTCACCTTATAATGTGGTAGTAAGAACGAGGACTTGACAGATATGTCACCTTATAATGTGGTAATAAGAACGAGGACTTGACAGATATGTCACTTTATAATGTGGTAGTAAGAAGTTATGGTCGCTGTAAAATAGTGTTTGTACCGAGAGTTATGATTGGTGTAAAATAGTGTTTGTACCGAGAATTATGGTCGGTGTAAAATAGTGTTTGTACCGAGAGTTATGATTGGTGTAAAATAGTGTTTGTACCGAGAATTATGGTCGGTGTAAAATAGTGTTTGTACAGAGAGTTATGGTCGGAGTAAAATAGTGTTTGTACCGAGAGTTATGGTCGGTGTAAAATAGTATTTGTACCGAGAGTTATGGTCGGTGTAAAATATTGTTTGTACCGAGAGTTATGACTGGTGTAAAATAGTGTTTGTACCGAGAGTTATGGTCGGTGTAAAATATTGTTTGTACCGAGAGTTATGGTCGGTGTAAAATAGTGTTTGTACCGAGAGTTATGGTCGGTGTAAAATAGTGTTTGTACCGAGAGTTATGGTCGGTGTAAAACAGTGTTTGTACCGAGAGTTATGGTTGGTGTAAAATGGTGTTTGTACCGAGAGTTATGGTCGGTGTAAAATGGTGTTTGTACCGAGAGTTATGGTTGGTGTAAAATGGTGTTTGTACCGAGAGTTATGGTTGGTGTAAAATGGTGTTTGTACCGAGAGTTATGGTTGGTGTAAAATGGTGTTTGTACCGAGAGTTATGGTTGGTGTAAAATGGTGTTTGCACCGAGAGTTATGGTCGGTGTAAAATGGTGCAGGCTTCTTTCGATCTACGAAATTGATTTGCTTCGACAGAGAATTTCCGAGTGGCTGTTTATCGATTTGGTCTTTCTAACAGAAATAGTGCTAACTGCTTTATTTAAACAGCAACTAAGACACAAAACGTTATAGGAAACTCGTTCATTAATATTTGAAATCTAATAATTACCACTCTCAGCTTCCTGACTCCGATGAAATGCAAGGGTTTAGGAGTTCGTGGAAACTTCTAGTAACGTATGCTACTCGTTTCGTGACCTCTAGTATACTTAAGGTCAAATGTATTGTCCTTATTTCGTAGAACATAATAAATTTCGAATTAGTAGAGTTTAGATTCCAAACGTTGTGGTTTCGTAGCATGGAACAACAGCGCCACCTGTGTAGATAGATATAGCTATTCATTCATAAAATGCCCGGACTTACAAGGCTAGAAACCGGGTTTCGATACCCGTGGTGGGCAGAGCACAGATAGCCCATTGTGTAGCTTTGTGCATAAATTCAAGCAAACAAACAAACTAATCATAGAATGCCCCCTAGTGGCTAAAGCGGTAAGTCTGAGGGCTCACACCGCTAAAAACCAGGTTTCGATACTCGTGGTGGGCACAACACAGATAACCCATTGTGTAGTTAACAACAAACAGACATTCGTGATGTGAGTATAAACCTGTAAATATATACCACGTGATGTGAGTAGAAATCTTTAAATATATACCACGTGATGTGAGTAGAAATCTGTTAATATATATCACGTGATGTGAGTAGAAATCTGTAAATATATACCACGTGATGTGAGTAGAAATCTGTAAATATATATCACGTGATGTGAGTAGAAACCTGTAAATATATACCACGTGATGTGAGTAGAAACCTGTAAATATATACCACGTGGTGGATCAAATGTGTAATATATATATATATATAAATATATTTGTACCATTTTCCAGGATAGGTTATACTGAGTCATATCTAAATAATTAGAACAGATTTTGTTTAAAATGTAAGTCAAGACTACCCATTCTGAAATATCTGGGTTTATTTTTTAAACATTTTCTTCATTGAAAGATCAAATATAGCATGGCCGGCAGCTTAATATATTATATAATGAACCCACTCCGATTTCTTAGCGGCTCAGCGGTACTTCTGCAGGCTCAGGACGCTAACAATCGGGTTACGAAACTTTATTCATTCCTAATCCTTTAAGTATTAACTCTTTTAAGTAAGACATTAGATTAAACGCGTTTAATTACATTGTTTAAAAAGATCTTGGTGCTAGAATTAAAATAGACATATTTAAGTAGAAAAATATTATATTTGCGTTTCTCCAAAAGAGCTTGAGATGTAATATATACTGAGCGAAAAACAAACTCTATTTTTTATAAATTATTTATTTGATATTTTTTATCGTATTTAAATTATATAACGCAATCATGTACATAAGAGAAGTTAGGGTTAAAAAACTCAATCAAGTACATTAGAGAAGTTAGGGTTAAGAAACGCAATCAAGTACATAAGAGAAGTTAGGGTTAAGAAACGCAATAAAGTACATAAGAGAAGTCAGGGTTAAGAAACACAATCAAGCACATAAGAAAAGTTAGGGTTAAGAAACACAATCAAGCACATAAGAAAAGTTAGGGTTAAGAAACGCAATCAAGAACATAATATAAGTTAGGATTAAGAGCTTTCTTTGTTGAGCAGACACGTATATCGATCAAATGAACACGTACACCATTCTGAAGAACGTAGGTGTTTTGTGATGTATTTTGTCTAGACATTTAAATTCTATAATAAGTACATTGTGAATGTTTTCAGGTTTAAAATCAATAATAATGTTCATATCACGCGGTATTTCAATAGCACAGTTCATAGCATGCGTTACCTTAGCAACAACGTCTGACGTTTCTTTAAAAATTTGTATGATATTCTTCGAAAAGGAAATACTTGTAGTGACCGCCCGCCATTCCAACAGATCGAAAGTTGTATGACACATGATGTTTTGATGTACAACGTATGTTTGTTATATACATCATACAAACTGTCAGGTCAGCGTGGAATTAGTCTAAAATAACTATTAATCTAATCGGTTGAGCGGTAAGTCGAGCTTGATCGCCTGTATGCCCCTTTCATGAATATCAATTCTTAAAATAAAACATAGGACGTATTGTAGGGAGCCCCTACACATGTATATGTTATACAGGCTTGTCTACGAATAGGAAGAGTTTTTGTTGCCATGGTGACAATTCCAATTTTAAACAAGCGAACTGTAGGGTAAAGTTCGGGAATGAATACTTCCAATTCGAAGACAAGCTTTATGACTTGTTTTGGTAAGATATTACGTGACACCTTTTTTTCCCCCTTTTTACAAAGAATACTCGAGATATAAGTCGCCTTATTACTGAATTTAATAAGGTGGTTAATACTACGTCACACTTCTTACCGCTTACAGAGATAGCCTTAGCTAGACCACGCTTCGCAACATGTTTTAGTAAAATAGGTTTTACTATGTTACACCTCTTAGTCAGTAATGTGAAAGTCCACTTTGGCTCGAACTTCCTTTATTACTGGCTTTACTAAGGTGGTTAATATTACGTCACACCTCTTACTCTTTGCGAGGAAGATACATTTAATAGAACTCTTGCCATGTCTTGTTTTATTTATTCGTAGGAGTTTTCAGAACTTTGAGCGAGTCTCCCGGTGGGATAATGGAAATCTGTGAAAGCTTTTTCTGTACCCAAGGATTCTCTTTGTTCTCCATGACTACATATCTTACACCACACTTCAATCAGATCTGTTCAGTGGGATGGAATTTCGCTTAGTGGGGGTTCGAGTTTCTCTCGGTCGGTTTGAGGATTAAGCAGTTACATACCAAAAAAAAAAAAAAATGTGTGACCCGATTTTAGTTTACTTTTGTGTGCTAAGTACTTTCGAGTTTTTAAGAGGAAAAAACAACAACATTAAAATATTATGTTAAAACTAAACAAACGATACTTAGTAGATAAATCCCGAACCGTACAAGAAACTAGAAACTAGAATAATTTAACCAGAATGACTTCTACAGTTGTATAACCTCTTAAAGCCTTTTATTAATAAGTAAACAACCGATAAACTTATTTATCAAGTTGCTATGATTTTCTAAGTTTTTATTTCAACGAGATAACGTCATGTGTGTATAAAAAAACCTTTTCACTGATCTATGCTGTACATACAGTTCACTAATTTATATACAAAAAAAACAATACATACTCTTATATCGTAGCGGTGGGACAGCGGTAACTTTACGCGCTTACGGGGCTCAAATCTGAGGTTCGATTCCTCGTGGTGGACACAACAGATAGCCTAGATTCTACAGTTTGTTTATCCTGGAACCTCTGGAGTGGAGGGAATATTTACATCTCACTAGAGGGACAGTTTTAACTTCGACTTTACCAATCATATAATTATCATATTGTGAAGTATTATTGACCTTTTAACCTCGAACTGACCTCTCACGGGATTAATATTGTGAAGTATTATTGACCTTTTAACCTCGAACTGACCTCTCACGGGATTAATATTGTGAAGTATTATTGACCTTTTAACCTCGAACTGACCTCTCACGGGATTGATATTGTGAAGTATTATTGACCTTTTAACCTCGAACTGACCTCTCACGGGATTAATATTGTGTGATATGTTGTTAAACTTTTAATTTCCAACTCACATTTCACAGCATTATCATCGTATTATCTTTAAAATATGATAGCCTTTTAACTTTGACATCAATAATTAAGTAATTATCGTGTCACGTATAGTTAGCTTTTTAACTTTGACATCAATAATTAAGTAATTATCGTGTCACGTATAGTTAGCCTTTTAACTTTGACATCAATAATTAAGTAATTATCGTGTCACGTATAGTTAGCCTTTTAACTTTGACATCAATAATTAAGTAATTATCGTGTCACGTATAGTTAGCTTTTTAACTTTGATGTTATTAATATATTATCGATTTTAGCATCTTAATTTGTTATTAATAATAAGTTAGCGAACAAACAGCTTAATGAAGTGATTTACTTATGGTGTAAAACACTACATGTTTCGACAGAATATTGGACTGTCTTTTTCAGGTATGATCTGTAACTAAGACACTACATGTTTCGACAGAATATTGGACTGTCTTTTTCAGGTATGATCTGTAACTAAGACACTACATGTTTCGACAGAATATTGGGCTGTTTTTTTCAAGTATGATCTGTAACTAAGAAACTGCATGTTCCGACAGAATATTGGGCTGTTTTTTTCAAGTATGATCTGTAACTAAGAAACTGCATGTTCCGACAGAATATTGGATTGTCTTCTTCAGGTATG
>NW_013677610.1:5123-7926 GCF_000517525.1 Limulus polyphemus | reverse complement strand
GTGATCTACACGTGAGATTTAAACGGGATCAATTACCACTGATGATCATTCTGTAAAATTATAGAATTTATTTGATCTCTACAAAGTGGAAATGTACGTTAACGATCTCTTAACGTACAAGGTTACTTTAGTGGTAATATTACATCTACCAAATATCTAGCTAAGGATAACATGACGAATATCTGTAGTTAAGTATGGGATGGAGAGATATTACATCTACTAAATATCTAGCTAAGGATGGCATGACGAGTATCTGTAGTTAAGTATGGGATGGAGAGATATTACATCTACTAAATATCTAGCTAAGGATGGCATGACGAGTATCTGTAGTTAAGTATGGGATGGAGAGATATTACATCTACCAACTATCTAGCCAAGGATGGCATGACGAATATCTGTAGTTAAGTGTGGGATGGAGAGATATTACATCTACAAAGATATCTAGCTAAGGATGGCATGACGAATATCTGTAGTTAAGTATGGGATGGAGAGATATTACACCTACAAAGATTTCTAGCTAAGGATGGCATGACGAATATCTGTAGTTAAGTATGGGATGGAGAGATATTACACCTACAAGATATCTAGCTAAGGATGGCATGACGAATATCTGTAGTTAAGTATGAGATGGAGAGATATTACACCTACAAAGATATCTAGCTAAGGATGGCATGACGAATATCTGTAGCTAAGTATGGGATGGAGAGATATTACACCTACCAAGATATCTAGCTAAGGATGGCATGACGACTATCTGTAGTTAAGTATGAGATGGAAATCATAAGATTACTTGTTAACTTCATTTAGACCATAGGGTGGTCTTGAGGAGCTGATTAATCTTCGTCTCAGTGTTAATTCTTATGTTAGGCTTGGTTTTCGTAACGTGGAAGTTTTACATTAAACCTTCGAGGCTAGCATTTCTCTCCTGTCAGTCTGCTGGTATAATTTTTATGTTTTGTTTTTCTTTAAGTTCACGAGGACAGGATTTTCCGACAGGCTTTCTGGACTGCTGACTTTGTTTCCTGTAAATTGTGTCTTCTCTGGTTGTAGCTCTATCTAAGTTAAGTATTTTGTTTATGTTAGGGCTAAATTTAGTCGTTTTCATGATTGTTGCTATGTATAGCAGTGAACATATCTTCTTGATTAGAGAATAAAAAACGAATTTAGTTTCCTTGTGTAAATTTTCATAGTATTTGTAGGTAAGAATCTGACAGGGTTTGTTATTTATATTCTGATATAGGTCGTTCTTGTGCTTATTTATACGACATTTATCTTATAATGGTAGACAAAAACACGTGCTAAATTTGAGTCCAACTGTTTACCATGACAACGGTCACAGACTGGAGAGGAAAAAGAAAGAAGGTATAATAAAAAAACAACTTAAATATTCCAATTGCACGTGATCGTTTTTGTGATTACTGTAACCGGTGTTCTATGAGTTGTGTTACATATGATGTCAAAAGTCGTTCTCATTTTTCACCTGTTCTTCACGTGCAGTGTTTTAATACAGAGTATAAACATTTAGAGAGCATCTTAGCTGGACAGTCGTGATTTTTATAAACGCCAGAGCTGGCGAGTAGCGTACTCTACGCAAACAGTAGCGTATATATCTCGACGTTATATCCCTGTCCAATTAAAAATTGATTCGTATGTCGTCATATAAAACGTTTTTTCGAACCCAGACAGAAAACTCCGTACTTTATCTCATCTACTTATGTAGACGTGAATTTATAGATGTTATAAAAACGCTTCCTCCTGTGCCCAACCACACTATAGATCTTAATTACTCAATTATTTTATAATATTGAACATTTCAAAACGTGGTAATACACGTTGAACGACGGAAACTGGGTAATATTAAAACTGGGTAATATTAAAACTGGGTAATATTAAAATTGGGTAATATTAAAACTGGGTAATATTAAAACTGAAATATTAAACTGGGTAATATTAAAATTGGGTAATATTAAAACTGAAATATTAAACTGGGTAATATTAAAATTGGGTAATATTAAAACTGGGTAATATTAAAACTGGGTAATATTAAAATTGAAATATTAAGTTGAAATACTTACATAAAGAGTGAACAAGTGTGTAATTTTTTGTTTCAGTTTAAGCACCAAACTGTAACATCTTTGCTGTGCCAAGCGGAAGAATCGAAACCCGAATTTTAGTGTTACGAGCCAGCTCTGTCATTTGGTTTAGTCTAAGGGCGATTTTAAAAGAATCTTCGTTTTTTTTTAATTTAAAATTTGATAATACACCAAGAGTAGCTGTATTTCTCACCGAATAAACTTTTTTTTAAACAAATGTAAATAAAAGAAACAGAAACTGTTTTAAAGGTTTTTCAAAAATATTTTAGTTTGCAATACATCAATGATGCTGTAGAAAATATGAATTCTCTTCCAATGGCTGAATATTTCTACGTTTCCTTCTCAAACCCAGTAGCTCTTAAGGCTTATAACGCTAGAAACTGGGGTTCGATAACCGTGGTGGGCACGGTACCGCTAGCCCATTGTGTAGCTTTGTACTTTGTTAAAGTGATTGATACGTTTATTAGAGATGAGCATGTAGAGAGAAGTGTCATTTATTCACGTTAATATTTTTGTCTTTAATCACGAAGATCGAACCTCGATATTTAGCGTTATAAGGTAGAACGTACAATTTACAGAAGTGGTAAACTTTGTTTACGTTTACCTTATAAATTCTATTTTCTACAGTTTTGTTTCATGCTCCCCAGTGGCGCAGCGGTAAGTCTGAAGTCTTATAACGCTAAATATCGAGGTTCGATCTTCGTGATTAA
>NW_013677610.1:2735-4202 GCF_000517525.1 Limulus polyphemus | reverse complement strand
TGTATATCGAAAGACAGTAGGCTATGATTCGTGTATATCAAAAGACAGTAGGCTATGATTCGTGTATATCAAAAGACAGTGGGCTATGAGTCGTGTATATCGAGAGACAGTGGGGATATACATGAATCATACCTTTTGATATACATGAATCATAGCCTACTGTCTTTTGATATACATGAATCATAGCCTACTGTCTTTTGATATACATGAATCATAGCTTACTGTCTCTCGATATACATGAATCATAGCCCACTGCCTTTTGATATACATGGATCATAGCCCACTGTAATTTGATATACCAGTAGGCTATGATTCATGTATATCGAGAGACAGTAGGCTATGATTCATGTATATCGAGAGACAGTAGGCTATGATTCGTGTATATCGAATTACAGTGGGCTATGAGCCATGTATATCAAAAGGCAGTAGGCTATGATTCATGTATATCGAGAGACAGTAGGCTATGATTCATGTATATCGAGAGACAGTAAGCTATGATTCATGTATATCAAAAGACAGTAGGCTATGATTCGTGTATATCAAAAGACAGTAGGCTATGATTCGTGTATATCGAAAGACAGTAGGCTATGATTCATGTATATCAAGAGACAGTGGGCTATGGTTAATGTATATCAAAAGACAGTAGGCTATGATTCATGTATATCGAGAGACAGTGGGCTATGATTCATGTATATCAAAAGACAGTAAGCTATGATTCATGTATATCGAAAGACAGTAGGCTATGATTCGTGTATATCGAAAGACAGTAGGCTATGATTCATGTATATCAAGAGACAGTGGGCTATGATTCATGTATATCAAAAGACAGTAGGCTATGATTCGTGTATATCAAAAGACAGTAGGCTATGATTCGTGTATATCAAAAGACAGTAGGCTATGATTCGTGTATATCAAAAGACAGTATGCTATGATTCGTGTATATCGAAAGACAGTAGGCTATGATTCATGTATATCAAGAGACAGTGGGCTATGATTCATGTATATCAAAAAACAGTAGGCTATGATTCATGTATATCGAGAGACAGTATGCTATGATTCATGTATATCAAAAGACAGTAGGCTATGATTCATGTATATCAAAAGACAGTACGCTATGATTCATGTATATCAAAAGACAGTAGGCTATGATTCATGTATATCAAAAGACAGTGGGCTATGATTCATGTATATCAAAAGATAGTAGGCTATGATTCATGTATGTCAAAAGACAGTAGGCTATGATTCATGTATATCAAAAGACAGTAGGCTATGATTCATGTATATCAAAAGACGGTGGGCTATGATTCGTGTATATCAAATTACAGTGGGCTATGATTCATGTATATCAAAAGGCGGTGGGCTATGATTCGTGTATATCAAATTACAGTGGGCTATGATTCATGTATATCAAAAGACGGTGGGCTATGATTCGTGTATATCAAATTACAGTGGGCTATGATTCATGTA
>NW_013677610.1:0-1900 GCF_000517525.1 Limulus polyphemus | reverse complement strand
GGGTCTTTTGATTTTCTAGTGGAGTGAAAACAAGGAACAGAATAGATCCGAGGGTGTTTTGATTTTCTAGTGGAGTGAAAACAAGGAACAGAATAGATCCAGGCTCTTTTGATTTTCTAGTGGAGTGAAAACAAGGAATAGAATAGATCCGAGGGTCTTTTGATTTTCTAGTGGAGTGAAAACAAGGAACAGAATAGATCCGAGGGTCTTTTGATTTTCTAGTGGAGTGAAAACAAGGAACAGAACAGATCCGAGGGTCTTTTTATTTTCTAGTGGGAGTGAAAACAAGGAACGGAATAGATCCGATTATCTTTTTATTTTCTAGTGGGAGTGACGGAAAGACTGAACATTATAGGTCTGTTTTTTTATGTTATAGTGGGAGTGAAAACGAGGAATAAAATGGGTAATAATAAAATAAAATAGGGTCTTATTATTTTATAGGGGGAATGAAAACAAGGGACAGAATAGAGCCGAGGATATTTATATTTTCTAGGGGGAATGAAAACAAGAGACAGAATAGAGCCGAGGATATTTATATTTTCTAGGGGGAATGAAAACAAGAGACAGAATAGAGCCGAGGATGTTTATATTTTCTAGGGGGAGTGGCGAAAACTGGGAATGGAACAGTAGAACCAAGAACTTTTTTTTAGGGGGTATAAGGGGAAAATAGAAGCATAATATTAGATTCGAGATTTTTTTATCTAACGTTAGAGGGACTGAAAAAAATTGAGAATAGAAGATCCGAGATATCTGTGTATATTAGAAAGTATAAGAAGATCCGGAAGTTTTCAATGAAAACATTTTCACGGGGTTCAAACTTTACTAAAGCCGAATCAATATCCTTATCCCTTCTTTCCAGTTCAACTTTAAGTTTGAAACTAGTAACTAAAGGCCTTTTTATGTTCACATCTTCCACAGAACGAATTCCCAAGGCATTTAACCATGAAATAAGCTTGGTGGGGGTCGTTTTATCATCCGTGTAGCTTAAACCCAGGAAGCCAAGACAGCTTTCTATGCTAGGTTGTTCTCCAGGTCGTCGTCCTTAGTAGATGTAAACATTTCTTCAGCTGGATGAAGTCGACTCCATTTTTCACTTCAAGTCACACTCCTCTTGCTCAATAAACAAATCAATAATTGAACGTCAATTAAATCAATAGATTCGTATATCTTTACATCTTACGAAATAATAATAATATTTAAAATATATCGGTTCTATAAAGTGTAAATCACATCATTATCGGTTCTGTAAAGTCTAGACTACATCATTATTGTATAATGCTTGGAAACGGCTTGTCGAAACGTTGTACATTTGCTGTTATGTTAAACTGTGAACGTGTCGAAACGTTGTACATTTGCTGTTATATTAAACTTATATTAAAGTTTTTCTTCATTTCCCATTCAAGCCGTCTCCAACCATTATTAGTCTCAAAATAGGTTCCTCGTCATCGAAAATACATCATTAACTATTGGTTCTTAAAGTGTAAATTATATCCCTATTGGTTCTATAAGGTGTAAATTATATCACTATTGGTTCTATAAGGTGTAAATTACATCACTATTGGTTCTATAAGGTGTAAATTACATCACTATTGGTTCCATAAGGTGTAAATTACATCACTATTGGTTTTATAGAGTGTAAATTACATCACTATTGATTCCATAAGGTGTAAATTACATCATTATTGGTTCTATAGAGTGTAAATTACTTAACTGTCGGTTGTTTGGAGTATTAAGTGAATGAATATGAATTCTATAAAGTTTGAATGATTAGTATTGTTTAACACGATAATATAATATTTAGTCTATTGTCAATGATTAGTATTGTTTAACACGATAATATAATATTTAGTCTATTGTCAATGATTAGTATTGTTTAACACGATAATATAATATTTAGTCT
>NW_013677609.1:7071-12975 GCF_000517525.1 Limulus polyphemus | reverse complement strand
TGGGTTCGAATCCCCGTCCCACCAACATTGCTCGCCCTTTCATCCATGGGGCACTATAATATAATGGTGAATCCCAATATTTGTTGGTAAAAAGTTTCCCAAGAGTTGGCGGTGGGTGGTGATGACTAGCTGTCTTCCCTCTAGTCTTACACTGCTAAATCAGGAACGACTAGCGCAGATAGCCCTCGTGTAGCTTTGCGCGAAATTCAAAACAAACAATTCCTCGGCTGAACGTAAACAATATTCCAAGCATCAACATATTTGATACGTTATACAAGTTTAAACTATTAAACTAGCTTTAAACGTTATACAAGTTTAAACTATTAAACTAGCTTTAATTCGAAACTAACAGTACTCAAGAAATGGAATTTTCTGAGAAAATCAAAAAGCTTCAGATAAACTATAAAAAGATATCATAATAATTTATTTCAAAACCAAATGATACTACATAAATAATATTGTTCTACATGTAGTATCATTTATGTAAAACAATATTATGTAGTATCATATATGTAGAACGATTTTTTGTAGTATCATTTATGTAGAACGATATTATGGAGTATCATTTATGTAGAACAATATTAAGTAGTATCATTTATGTAGAACAATATTATGTAGTATCATATATGTAGAACGATTTTTTGTACTATCATTTATGTAGAACAATATTCAGATAAACTATAAAAAATATCATAATGATTTATTTCAAAACTAGTCGCTAATTCGATATGGAATGCTTTGATTGTTTCTTAAATTCTCGTTCCCAAAAGATAGGCCTAGCATAACCTGGTGGTTAGGGCACTCGAGTCGAAATCTGTGAGTCACGAGTTCGAGTCCCGTCGCCGAACGTGCTTGCCCTTTCAGACATTGTGGCGTTATAATGTCATAGTCAATTCTACTTTTCGTTAGTAAAAGAGTAGCCCAAGAGTTGGCGGTGGGTCATGTTGGCTAGCTGCCTTCCCTCTAGTCTCTCATTTATAAATTAGAGAAGGCTAGCGTAGATAGCCATCGAGTAGCTTTGCGCGAAATTCCAAAAACAAACAAACAAACTCAATAAATAAAATAACTCAAACTGAGGCTATGAACATCCAAGTAATATTCTTAGACACATCTTTAATATCTATTTTGCTCCTTTGTGGCTTAGTGGTACGTCTGAGGGTTTATTAGCCATTGCTGCTCAAAATCAGAGCGTGGTAGGTTATTCAGCAGCACAGATGGCGAACTACTACTACTCAAAATCAGAGCATGGTTAGTTAGTAATACAGATCGTGGACCACTGCTACTCAAAATCAGAGCATGGCTAGTTAGTCAGTAATACAGGTCGTGGACCACTGCTACTCAAAATCAGAGCATGGTTAGTTAGTCAGTAATACAGATCGTGGACCACTGCTACTCAAAATCAGAGCATGGTTAGTTAGTCAGTAATACAGATCGTAGACCACTGCTACTCAAAAACAGATCATGGTTAACTAGCTAGTCAGCAGTACAGGTAGTTAAAATTCCAAATTAAATATATATATGTGTGTGTGTGTATTCTTTTAACAAAAAATATAATTATTGAAATACGTGAATTATTGAAAAAAGTACTATCGTTGTTGTTTAGCAAAAGGTATCATGTTGATTGTTTAATCAGAGAAATATGTGGACATTTTTTTAGAGTTCATAAGACTTGTTGTCTGTATCTCCTGTATAAAATGGACATCAAAAGTTCGTGGACATATTGTACGGTGTCTCCTCGGAAACTTGAGAAAATTAAAAACGGGGTTAGTGCTCCCTGTCTTGTAATTCCAATACTTTTAGAGACCATTATATCAAATAACAGATCGTAAGTGAGCCTTATGTGCCTGTACATTCCCATGTTTGTCGTGGAAAAGCGAGATAACAGGCTTAAGTTGAATTGGAGTCCAATTATTGGCATTATTATACCTAGAGCATTGTACCATTACATGAACAACATGTACGAAATGTAGGCTTAAATATTTAAGAGCTAAAAAAATAGAGAAGGAGACAAAGACTTATTAATAATGAGCGTGGAAACTGCGGAATAGAGGAGGGGGTCTCATCCGCAAAAATGTACGTGGGGGAGTCAAAAACATTAATTTCACCCCTTCCCCATAAATTAGAGCTTTTCATATTCAATTACACATTACTGCTCGGAGGAATGACGTAACTATAGCTTATTTTATATCCATAAACTTCCTTACTCTCTAAAGGTCAATTCCTAACTGTCCAAAAGTCACTTCCTAACTCTCTAAAGGTTATTTCCTAACTCTCTAAAGGTCACTTCCTTATTCCCTAAGGCTCACTTCCTTGCTTTCTAAAGATCACTTCCTAACTCTCTAAAGGTCAATTCCTTACTCTCTAAAGGTCACTTCCTAACTGTCTAAAAGTCACTTCCTAACTCTCTAAAGGTCACTTCCTTGCTTTCTAAAGGTCACTTCCTTACTCTCTAAAGGTCACTTCCTAACTGTCTAAAAGTCACTTCCTAACTCTCTAAAGGTCATTTCCTTACTCTCTAAAGGTCACTTCCTTGCTTTCTAAAGGTCAATTCCTTACTCTCTAAAGGTCAATTCCTAACTGTCCAAAAGTCACTTCCTAACTCTCTAAAGGTTATTTCCTAACTCTCTAAAGATCACTTCCTTATTCCCTAAGGGTCACTTCCTTGCTTTCTAAAGGTCACTTCCTAACTCTCTAAAGGTCAATTCCTTACTCTTTAAAGGTCACTTCCTAACTGTCTAAAAGTCACTTCCTAACTCTCTAAAGGTCACTTCCTTGCTTTCTAAAGGTCACTTCCTTACTCTCTAAAGGTCACTTCCTAACTGTCTAAAAGTCACTTCCTAACTCTCTAAAGGTCATTTCCTTACTCTCTAAAGGTCACTTCCTAACTGTCCAAAGGTCATTTATTAACTCTCTAAAGGTAATTTCTTTACTCTCTAAAGGTCATTTCTTTACTCTCTAAAGGTCACTTCCTTACTTTCTAAAGGTCAATTCCTAACTCTCTAAAGGTCGCCAGCTGAATCTTTTTTGTTCTACAATCATACTTATTGGTGTTCATCCCTAAACGATTTTTCCAAAAAGAAGTTATGTAAAAATAATGAAAAGATGATTCACTGGTCACTTTAGTTTTTTATGTTAAAATGTAAACACCAGTACAACGTTTAACTAGTATTACTACTTCAAGGCTAAAACTGACAGTTAAAATATACGAGTATGAAGTATTGTTTTACTTAACCCTCAGAAGATGAGGTTCAATTAAAGAAACGAGGAAAGAGAGGGATTCTTCAAACTTCTTCAGGTTCAACCTAAGTACTTGTCTGGCGAAATTATTTAAAAGTCTGTTTAACTTCATCACTGAACTAAGTATTACATAAATATAATGATGCATAAATTGTCTGTATAAACACGTGTCATAGCAACAGGTTTCAAACAATATAAAAACACGTATCATAGCAACAGGTTCCATAGTAACAGTTACTATCAATCATTTAAAACAGTAGCAAACTCTTTTTTTCTCAATGCTAAATAGTTTCTTGGAAATTAAACAAAATTGTTTGTTTAAAACTGGATAATATATTCCTCTTCTTTTTCTTCTGAGTTGTTTTACTTTGTAAATAAACGACTTTTATCTCCACATAAGTAAAGAATGTAGCGTGTGATGAAAGTGTAAAGCCGAAACGAAATATTTAGCTGCAGATGAAGATCGTCTTTAACTAGCACGAAGATGTAAAACCGAGTCATCGGAAAAGTAAAAATACAAACAAACAATTTTGTCTTATCTGAAGATGGGGGATCAGTATAATCTGATCTCGCCACGAATTGTAACACATCATTGAGATTTTGAACCGAAATGTTTTTACTTTATCTAGAAACGAAGGTTGTTTCTTTACAATAACCCAGCCCATGAAATGATAAAATATTTGAGTAACCAAAACTTACTCGCCCACCTTGTATAAATTTCTCGAGGACTATCTGTGCTAGCCGTCCCTAGTTTTGTATTGATAGACTTGAGGGAAGGCAGTTGGTCAACAGCACCCATTTTCAACTCTTGCTGTATCTTTGTACGTGAGACCAGTTTGGTGTATTTTTGAACGAAAGAGATGAACACATCACGAACTCCGTGTAAATAAACTGATTTAACTTGAATATGATTTCAGTGAATAGGAATGAATGACAGGAATGTAATTCAATAATAAGAACAGCCAGTAGAGGATGTGGATCCCTTAACAAAGGGAAATAACCCAACTTGAAGTATTATAAAGTCTATCCTAGGACCTTATAATGAACTGTTCTAAAGTTTTGAAGATAGACTTTGTTACCAGTAACACCTTACAATGAACTGTTCTAAAGTTTTGTTACTGGTAACAAAGCCTATCTTCAAAACTTTAGAACAGTTCATTATAAGGTGTTACTGGTAACAAAGCCTATCCGAAGAGATCCAACATAAACCTCCCAAATATTACGGCTGGGACTAAATTTGATTAACTCCTTCCGTGATTTCCCGAGATAACTCGGACACCCTCCATCTTCCAAAAATTATTTTCTCGAGTTAATTCGGGAAAACCATTTTTCTGTATTGTAAATCTGACATAAAAAGGATTAAAAGATACGAACTCCACTTCATTATTAACCTATTAAGAGATATTCACCACAGTGTATACATGACAGTGTGTGGTTTCCACTTTATTATCAAACTATCGACGAACTGGGTAACTTTAACCTCACAACCTGCTCGAACTGGGTAACTTTAACGTCACAACCAGCATGAATTGGGTAACTTTAACCTCACAACCTACACGAACTGGGTAACTTTAACCTCACAACCTGCACGAACTGGGTAACTTTAACCTCACAACCTGCACGAACTGGGTAACTTTAACTTCAACCTGCACGAACTGGACAACTTTAACCTCACAACCTGCACGAACTGGGTAACTTTAACTTCAACCTGCACGAACTGGGTAACTTTAACGTCACAGCCTGCACGAACTGGGTAACTTTAACCTCACAACCTGCACGAACTGGGTAACTTTAACCTCACAACCTGCACGAACTGGGTAACTTTAACCTCACAACCTGCACGAATTGGGAAACTTTAACCTCACAACCTGCACGAACCGGGCAACTTTAACGTCACAAATAAAAAGAGGAGCTTTGTGTGAGTCTTGTCAGAACTACGACGTGGGCTTTCTTTTGGCAATAAACCAGTGAAAATGATTACACTTGTTTTTAAAGTGGTCCAACTGGTTTTGGCATTAAAGAAACGATGCCCACATCTCGATTAAGAGTATGTAATAAAAGTCAAATAGACGATTCAATTTTGTCAAAGAATTTCTACTGATAGATGAAGTTTTAGCATGAAGGGGTATTCAAGAAGTTGCAAATTTAAAAACTAAGTTTGTAATCCGCTTTCTTTCGTACAGAGTTCTTTATGAACGAAACTTACACACAATGAGAAATGTAGATGTTAGGCAGTTCCTAAAAAAATTTAAATATTGAGCAGTTTATAAACGATATTATAACAGAGCCATAAAATACCTAACCTTCTATGCAACCAAGATTATGTTAGATATAATGAACATTTTACAGATTCTATGGCGTTATAAAAATGTCGTTTCTGTATCAAGTAAGATGGTTCAAGACGTTTTATTTTGATTTCTTTGAGTTTGGAATTCTCGTGTATAAGGACAACAGAACACTCCTTAAAAGGTCGTACCAAGCTATTTTGCATCTTTAAGTACTAGTTTTATTAAAGACATTTCAAACCTTATCTGATTATAAAGCTTTGATCAGGCTGTTCCTATCTTTGAATAGGAACTGTTTGTTAATATTGTTACGTATCTGCTTGTTTGTTAATTTCCCATAGAAATTCTTCCCGAGGAACTTCAACGATACAAGTTCTTTCTT
>NW_013677609.1:4209-6251 GCF_000517525.1 Limulus polyphemus | reverse complement strand
TACTACACGAACTAAGTGACAATGACTATACAATATTATACCCTAACCCACTACACTAACTAAGTGACAATGACTATACCATATTATACCATAACCCACTACACAAACTAAGTGAAAATGGCTATACCATGTTATATAATAACCTACTACACGAACTATGTGATAATGACTATACCATAACCCACTACACGAACTAAGTGACAATGACTATACAATATTATACCCTAACCCACTACACTAACTAAGTGACAATGACTATACCATATTATACCATAACCCACTACACGAACTAAGTGACAATGACCATACAGTATTATACCCTAACCCACTACACTAACTTAGTGACAATGACTATACCATATTATACCATAACCCACTACACGAACTAAGTGACAATGACTATACCATATTATACCATAACCCACTACACGAACTAAGTGACAATGACTATACCATATTATACCATAACCCACTACACCAACTAAGTGACAATGACTATACCATATTATACCATAACCCACTACACGAACTAAGTGACAATGACTATACAGTATTATACCCTAACCCACTACACTAACTTAATGACAATGACTATACCATATTATACCATAACCCACTAAACTAACTAAGTGGCAATGACTATACCATATTATACCATAACCCACTAGACTAACTAAGTGACAATGACTATACCATATTATACCATAACCCACTACACCAACTAAGTGACAATGACTATACCATATTATACCATAACCCACTACACTAACTAAGTGACAATGACTATACCATATTATACCATAACCCACTGCACTAACTAAGTGACAATGACTATACAATATTATACCATAACCCACTACACCAACTAAGTGACAATGACTATACCATATTATACCATAACCCACTACATTAACTAAGTGACAATGACTATACCATAACCCACTACACTAACTAAGTGACAATGGCTATACCATAACCTACTACATGAACTAAGTGACAATGGCTATACAATATTATACCATAACCTACTACACGAACTAAGTGACAATGACTATACCATAACCTAGCACACTAACTAAATGACAAGGTGTACCTATTAGTTAACTAAAAACTACAAGGTGTACCTATTATTTAACTAAAAACTACAAGGTGTACCTATTATTTAACTATGAAGACTGAGTTCTGATGTTGGTCGTCAGATAACTTCACATCTGGGAGACTTTTTAAAGGATAAAATCTGATATCACTTCTTTAAGTGGATATTTTTGTGTGATACTTCTAAATATTGAAAATTTTAAAAAGACATTTGGGATGAATTGAAAATCATTTTAAATTATCTTTTGGAGTACTTACATGCCTCATTGTCAGAAACAAACGTTGATGAAAATGAGTCAGTTCTTTATAACATTTCCAGTTTTCATAAGTTGTGTATCAATTATTAGGGTAACAAGATCTTTAATTATCTATTAAAAGCAGGAACTGTAGATTAAATTTTCTGGCTATTTATAGATCTCCAAGCTTTAACGTGTGTGTGTTTTTTATCTGTTGTGTCCACCGAGCAGAATCCAACCCCTGATTTTAGCGTGGTACAGACACCATTCCTTGCTGTTAACGTTCCAGGTTGTTAGAATTACACACACCATTACTTGCTGTAAACGTTCCAGGTTATCAGGATTACAGACACCATTCCTTGCTGTTAACGTTCCAGGTTGTTAGAATTACAGACACCATTCCTTGCTGTTAACGTTCCAGGTTATTAGAATTACAGACACCATTCCTTGCTGTTAACGTTCCAGGTTGTTAGAAGTACAGACAACATTCCTTGCTGTTAACGTTCCAGGTTGTTAGAATTACAGACACCATTCCTTGCTGTTAACGTTCCAGGTTATCAAGATCACAGACATCATTCCTTACTGTTAACGTTCCAGGTTGTTAGAATTACAGATACCTTTCCTTGCTGTTAACGTTCCAGGTTGTTAGAATTACAGACACCATTCCTTGCTGTTAACGTTCCAGGTTATCAAGATCACAGACATCATTCC
>NW_013677609.1:0-3621 GCF_000517525.1 Limulus polyphemus | reverse complement strand
TTTATAGTCATTACTAGTGTAGTATGACAATAGTATTTTGGCACTTGTGTATAAAGTTAAAATCATAAATAATATTCAACGTTAAACTGGTACACAATTAAAAAATGTTGTTTAGGCCTATCTATGGCCTTCAAAAAGTTGACGACTCTACATGATTCGACGTTACAACGTTTCCTGAGGATGACGGACTGTGGAGTAGTGGTTCCATGGTTCGCGTCCCGTTGCCGCACAAATAAAAATTACTTTCTGCACTTTGGGGCCACGGCTGTTATAAGAGTGACGGTCAAATACCATTATTAGATCTGACGAGAGTAGCACAAGAGTCTGCGGCGGGTGTCCTTGACTATTCTTTCAAAATCTGGGGCAGTTAGCGGAGATAGCTCCAATGAAGCTTTGCGTGAAATCCAACAAAAAATAAGAAATGAGTGAACTGTTTGGCAACAATTTTATTCATAAGATTTGCCACGAGATGCCCTAAGACTGCACACGGTGATTTACTGTATGACAAACTGGACTAGATACAGTTATTTAATAAAACAAATACGATAATTTATTCTTACATACAAGGAGAGATTTCAAGACTAGAAATTTGAATCGCTAGACACTGCAGAAAATGGAACAGTGTTGGATTGTGATGGTTTTAGGTTTAGAGGACGATGTTATAATCTTATTAATGTAAATTGTTCACTCACATTTCCTGAAAGTAAGGTAATCAGTAAGGTAAAAGTAAGCAAGTTTAGGCTACAACCTCTTTTTATGACCTATTTAACTGTAAATACATTTTACATCAAGCATGTTTCTACCTCTAAACTAAATACATTTCGGTTACAAAAGTCAAAAATTATATTTATTTGAGTGTGTGTACATTTTCGTACGTTAGTCATAAACTAATTCACCTCGATAGGTTCGAAGGCTTCACCTTCTACTTGAAAGCTTCGATCTGATAATAAAGTTCTTCACCAAGATTGAAGCATTGTTTGCAAGTAGGTAAGACAGGTAGTTTAATGTTGAACGTTTTAAGATGGGTAAACTTTCTATATATAAATATAAATAATCTACAGTCGGTCATTATGCCACGTTTTTGTCACATGAATCGAGCACAAACTCAATTGGCCAAAGTTTATATATTCGCAAACATCCCAAGATAGAAGAAAAATCACCAATTGTACCATTACACTCTTGATTATTTGATGATTTCATCTGCCTCGTGTGGAATCATTGCTGATAAAGTCATGGTGAAGAAGACATAGTTATCATATTGTCCACTATGATCGGACACCAAGCAGAGGACGTCTGAAGAAACGTCCACTAGAATTACAACACTGCCTACAAGTTCTTTAAACCGCCATGATTTAGTGGACTTTTCTTCAGACTTCCTCTGCTTGTTGTCCTTCCTTGCTGTTAACGTTACAGGTTGTTAGAATTACAGACACCATTCCTTGCTGTTAACGTTCCAGACGACTTCATATCTTTTATTTATGAGTACCGACCAGACTAGCTACGAAAAGTACCAATCGTGAACATCAAGAGGGGGGGGGGGCATAAAGATACCTCAAACAATTGAGGAGGACACGTCCTACTACCCCACCCCTCCCACATGTTGCGCCAAAGCAGGATAGGTATTTTAGTATTAAAATCAACCAGTAAACATGTCCTAACTAGCTGATGGACTATAAAGCAAGCTTTATAACAATATATAAATATATGTTTCTGAAAAGCTTTTAACCAGAGTTGTAGTTTTAATGGACTTTTCTCCACCTGTAATGATGTATTTATGGATTAGAAATACTTAGTATAGGCAAATTTAAAGATTTTCAAAAAGTACAGTTTATCTTTATAACATATATAACGTATAGTATGGAAAAAGCAGCAGATCGAAAATGTTATTAAAAAAACGTGGACACTAGTGAACCACAATACCAAATAAAGAAGATACAGACTTGAAGCCCATAGCAGGAATTAGCCCAGAACAAGTTCTGTGTCTTGACCTAGAGGCGAGAAAATTCACAGCTAGGACTCCAGTCCCGGAAAGACATGGTATACTGAGATGAAACCCCAGTTGTTTAGATAAACTCCTGACTAAATGAATCAATGTCACCCAAAACGGTTAACAGGACGGTGAGGAAAATCACTGAGTAAATTAATCTTAGTGAAGAAACCGGAGTTACATGGTTTGTCGCTATACACCCTAAGTTAACTGTCTTGGGTGATTTCGCCAAAGATAAGAGATAAGGGACAGAAATATGTTCTGTAAGGGCCAATGACAAAGTGGATTTTGGTTACAGTCTGATGGAATAGTCCACTCGTTGATTGTAGATCCCACTTGTACCAATTTGGTTAAAAGAACTACTTTTAAAAGTAGATCTGCTAATTTCTTCAACAATCGAAAAAAACACTAAAAATTTTGTATATAATTCCGTGTTTCCGACTCTAAACGTAACTTCTTCACACACTTATGAAGTTGCTCGGAGGAATTGTTCTGACTCCAGAAGATGGCAGTAATCTAGAATGTACAAAACTTGTAAGTATGCTGTTTCTCATCTAGTCTAACAGTATTTCACTTAAGGTTTAATAATGTATAAATAGGGAAGAATACTAACTGTACTAAAGAAATAGTAGATTTGTTAACACTTATAGTGAAACTACTGAAATATATCTTAGAGGAATTGCTAATACTTTTATACAGATTATAACCGAGAGAATATCTCGTGTTAACTTAGTTGATAACTTAATTTATGTTGTGTCTATGTTATTGAACATAATATAATGTCTTAGTAACGGACATCTAGGTCTTCAAAACGCAGAATTCAATGATTTAGGGTTAGTATTGTTTCAAGATAACTTTAGAGTTTCGATATAGATAAAATGCTCAACAGTGTATAAATAAAAATAATAATTAATTTGTTTTCAATTGTCTCTGTGCAAGTTCTTTATTTCACACGTAATCTTCCTCGAGTTTGTGGCTCGTGTGCTATGTTCTAAAGCATGATCCGAAATCCAAATATACTTCTTTGTAACGAGTGTAAATTCGAACCCAAGCCCACAGGTTGCATATACGCCTGTTATAGTAGCCAGTGTTGTAATTCTGGTGTCTGTAATTCTAACAACCTGGAACGTTAACAGCAAGGAATGTTGTCTGTAATTCTAACAACCTAGAACGTTAACAGCAAGGAATGGTATCTGTAATTCTAACAACCTGGAACGTTAACAGCAAGGAATGGTGTCTGTAATTCCAACAACCTGGAACGTTAACAGCAAGGAATGGTATCTGTAATTCTAACAACATGGAACCTTAACAGCAAGGAATGGTATCTGTAATTCTAACAACCTGGAACGTTAACAGCAAGGAATGGTATCTGTAATTCTAACAACATGGAACCTTAACAGCAAGGAATGGTGTCTGTAATTCTAACAACCTGGAACGTTAACAGCAAGGAATGGTATCTGTAATTCTAACAACCTGGAACGTTAACAGCAAGGAATGGTGTCTGTAATTCTAACAACCTGGAACGTTAACAGCAAGGAATGTTGTCTGTAATTCTAACAACCTGGAACGTTAACAGCAAGGAATGGTGTCTGTAATTCTAACAACCTGGAACGTTAACAGCAAGGAATGTTGTC
>NW_013677608.1:9545-12388 GCF_000517525.1 Limulus polyphemus | reverse complement strand
ACATGTTTCCACTAAGTAACAGACAAATCACTCAGTGGATACATGTTTCCACTAAGTAACAGTCAAATCACTCAGTAGATACATGTTTCCACTAAGTAACAGTCAAATCACTCAGTAGATACATGTTTCCACTAAGTAACAGTCAAATCACTCAGTGGATACATGTTTCCACTAAGTAACAGTCAAATCACTCAGTAGATACATGTTTCCACTAAGAAACAGACAAATCACTCAGTAGATACATGTTTCCACTAAGAAACAGTCAAATCACTCAGTAGATACATGTTTACACTAAGTAGCAGTCAAATCACTCAGTAGATACATGTTTCCACTAAGTAACAGACAAATCACCCAGTAGATACATGTTTCCACTAAGTAACAGTCAAATCACTCAGTAGATACATGTTTCCACTAAGTAACAGACAAATCACTCAGTAGATACATGTTTCCACTAAGTAACAGTCAAATCACTCAGTAGATACATGTTTCCACTAAGTAACAGTCAAATCACTCAGTAGATACATGTTTCCACTAAGTAACAGACAAATCACTCAGTAAATACATGTTTCCACTAAGTAACAGTCAAATCACTCAGTAGATACATGTTTCCACTAAGTAACAGACAAATCACTCAGTGGTTACATGTTTCCACTAAGTAACAGTCAAATCACTCAGTTATCAATAACACACTGTACTATTATTACAGTTATCAATAACACACGGGACTATTGTTACAGTTATCAATAACACACAGGACTATTGTTACAGTTATCAATAACACACTGTACTATTATTACAGTTATCAATAACACACGGGACTACTGTTACAGTTATCAATAACACATTGGACTATTGTTACAGTTATCAATAACACATTGGACTATTGTTACAGTTATCAATAACACATTGGACTATTGTTACAGTTATCAATAACACACAGGACTATTGTTACAGTTATCAATAACACACGGGACTATTGTTACAGTTATCAATAACACATTGGACTATTGTTACAGTTATCAATAACACACGGGACTATTGTTACAGTTATCAATAACACATTGGACTATTGTTACAGTTATCAATAACACATTGGACTATTGTTACAGTTATCAATTCCACCTCATATTTACTATCCCCACAATAACACACTGGACTATTGTTACAGTTATCAAGTCCAACCTCAGTATTCACTACCCCACAATAACACTCTGGACTATTGTTACAGTTATCAAGTCCAACCTCAGTATTCACTACCCCACAATAACACACTGGACTATTGTTACAGTTATCAAGTCCAACCTCAGTATTCACTATCCCGACAATAACACTCTGGACTATTGTTACAGTTATCAAGTCCAACCTCAGTATTTACTATCACCACAATAACACATTGGACTATTGTTACAGTTATCAAGTCCAACCTCAGTATTTACTATCCCCACTATAACACACTGGATTAACATACAACATTTAAATTTTTTGGGTTATTATAAAAAGGTATACCTCCATGGTTGGAGTCTTATTACTGCGTCTTTTTTCATTGCAGGGCAAGAAAGCTGCTGATAAACAGTCAAACCTCGATCGACAATCAACAAGCGACCAAATGCTAGATTATCCCCATATCGAACAGTATAATTTCTCGCCTCGACTTCAGAGGCGGAAGGAGATGGGTGAAGGAAGCGGTTATTGTGCGGATGAATACATAAGGCAGGTTTTGCGAGTCCTTGGAAAAATTTATGAAGCTGTTGAAAGAAACGAGATAAGAATAGATGAACAGTCTAGAAAAGAAAACATCAAGACGGAGTGGCACCAGATGTCGCTAGTGTGTGATAGACTGTGGCTTGTATTAATGCTCGTTGCCTTTACTGTAATTATGTTATTTGTACTAATGTTGTCTCCACACGATCTCCAATAGCAGTAATTTAGTGATTTATACTCTCCAAAGAAATGTTTCAATCCCTTAAATAAACCATGTGAAAAACCGAATGTTTACTTTTAAATATCCATTTAGTTTCAAGTCAGGATCGTTACGCAAACACAGAAATGGAATACTATAACACTTTTCAATACAGCTGCTGGTAGTTGAAATTCAGTAATAACTTGAAAAATAGTTCATTTTTGTAATGACGTAAAACATCATCCACTGACAAACGTGCATGCGTTTTTAGTAAAACATCATTCACTGACAAACTTGCATGCGTTATTACTAGTAAAGCATCATACATTGACAAACGTGCATGCGTTACTAGTAAAACATCATCCACTGACAAACGTGCATGCGTTACTAGTAAAACATCATCCACTGACAAACGTGCATGCGTTACTAGTAAAACATCATTCATTGACAAACGTGCATGCGTTACTAGTAATACATCATCCACTGACAAACGTGCATGCGTTACTAGTAAAACATCATCCACTGACAAACGTACATCCGTTACTAGTAAAGCATCATACATTGACAAACGTATTTATCAAAACGTATTGTTCAACATTTATTTTACGTTTGATTGTATAGATGTTTTTATCAAAACGTATTGTTCAACATTTATTTTATGTTTCATTGTATAGATTTTTTTATCAAAACGTATTGTTCAACATTCATTTTACGTTTGATTGTATAGATTTTTTTATCAAAACGTATTGTACAACATTTATTTTACGTTTGATTGTATAGATTTTTTATCAAAACGTATTGTACAACATTTATTTTACGTTTGATTGTATAGATTTTTTTATCAAAACGTATTGTTTAACATTTATTTTACGTTTGATTGTATAGATTTTTTTATCAAAACGTATTGTTTAACATTTATTTTACGTTTGATTGTATAGATGTT
>NW_013677608.1:5467-9535 GCF_000517525.1 Limulus polyphemus | reverse complement strand
ATGGGCTATCTGTGCTCTGCCCACCACGGGTATCGAAACCCGGTTTCTAGCGTTGTAAGTCCGCAGACATACCGCTGTGCCACTGGGGGTCTGTCTACACTGTTGTTGTTGTTGTTTGAAGTTAAGCACAACAATGGGCTATCTGTGCTCTGCCCACCACGGGTATCGAAACCCGGTTTCTAGCGTTGTAAGTCCGCAGACATACCGCTGTGCCACTGTCTACACTGTGCTTCTGGTTACACGTCATATCTAGAATTATTTCAGTTGATACAATAAAGTACGTCCTGTCTAAAATACGAATCATAAAGAACAAGTAACAAGTAAAACACGACAGTATACGGTAATAGATCGTAACTGTCAATATTATGTTCAATCAACTATGGTGGATATTAATAAGTGGGTAGTTTCCCAACTCAAGATTATTTGAAAACATGGTAATATGTTCGTCAATATATAAACTAATGTTTTTGTTTTCTGTAAATGTTATGGAACCTACTAATCTCTCACACGTGTAAGTTATTATTTGTATCGTGTTAAATGTTGCTTGTTTTATAGTTCTGTTGCACGCTGATAACATATCTTTAAACAGCTGCGTTGTGAATGTAATGTAGTAGCTTAGTAAAAACTCGAGTATTCGGTATTATTTCCACTTCGGTGTTCTAGGTCTTTTCTACGGCGGAGTGTACTTACTTGCATTACACTTAGTTCTAGCGTATAAAATTTTTGGTATTTTCGAATATTTTGTTTCCAAACGTTAGACGTAATGATTTCCATTTTAAAGTATTTCAAGCTGTTTTCAACGTTTCAATTGTTGATAAACGTATAGGCTCACTAGAACACTGCAGTAAAGTCAAGATACAGACATATAAAAAAGTAGAATCTCTTTAAACCCGAACATGATCAATAAAAAAAATAGATATTCAAGCTTGAAATATTATAAACTTAAACTTTCAGCTGCCAGATTTCAAGATTTATCTAATTATATAAACTTATTTATTATTTTACAAATACATGTTTTGTAAAATGTATTTTGTATTCTCTTATCATTATTTTAAAGCAATATGTAATCTACCGGAAAAATAACGAAGTCGTATGTTATTAAAGGAGCAGGTATTAACCTGATATTATATAACCTGTGACATTTCTTTACCTTTGTTGGCGTGGCATTTTTCATATTGTTGTGATTTTTACTTTTTTACAAGTTCAGTTTTGTTGTAAAATTAGCTCCGAACTTTTGAGAGCTAAACAAGAAGCGACAAAAATCAATAAAGTCTTAAAATGATTATAGCAAATCGCGTCATTCTTTTATAAACACATTTTGAGAAAGAAGAATAACTAATTGTTTTACGGGTTATTTCATCGTGAAATGTGTTCAGATTTACCTTTAAAAACATCTTCATTAACCCTCTCAGAGTGTTAACGTTCCTCGTGACTTTCATAAGTATGTTACGTCCCCAGAAAGTAGATAAAGACCTTTTTTGATGTTTTGCTGAATTGTAGAATTCTTTAAGTTCTGTGATACTTTTGGTAGTCATGACAACAAAACTCTCCAGATAATAATAACAGAAACTTTTCTTTCAGCCAAAGTTACGCTAAGTGTGTAATAAAAATGTCCTTGGTTATATCCACAAGCAACAAAACATCTCACGTATTTATTTTATGTTGAAACGAACCCCGCTACGCTAAGTGTGTAATAAAAATGTCCTTGGTTATATCCAGAAGCAACAAAACATCTCACGTATTTATTTTATGTTGAAATACGTGAGATGTTTTGTTGCTTGTGGATATAACCAAGGACATTTTTTATTACACACTTAGCGTAGCGGGGTTCATTACACACTTAGCGTAGCGGGGTTCGTTTCAACATAAAATAAATAAAATAGTCCTTGGTTATATCCAGAAGCAACAAAACATCTCACGTATTTATTTTGTGTTGAAACGAACCCCGCTACGCTAAGTGTGTAATAGAAATGTCCTTGGTTATATCCACAAGCAACAAAACGTCTCACGTATTTATTTTATGTTGAAACGAACCCCGCTACGCTAAGTGTGTAATAAAAAGATATTTGGTATACCTAAAAATCATTTTCTTTCTGTTAGTTCAAGCTGACTTGACAAGTCAGCTGTGGTTATTTTGATTATTTTGTGAAGACATGGGTTACAGAAGTTTATTTTGTGAAGACATCGGTTACAGAAGTTTCGCAGAATTTCAAGAAGTCCTTATTTAAGAAGAACTGTAAACAGAAGTGATGACTGATAGATTTCCATCAAGTAAATGAGTTTAAAGCTACAAAGAACTGATTTATCTAACTCTATATCAAACTGTCAGTAATGAAACGAAAAATGCCTCAGTAATTTATTCATCTTGAAACTGTGAGAATTGAAATTCAAGATACACAAATGGTTTCCTTAGATATTTTTATATATAAACTTCAAATTTTCAAATTATAATATAAATTTGTTGTTGTTTTTTTTTTATTATTTCTTAGATTTCTTTATAATCTATTTATTATGCTTGACAGAAATTGGTACGTTTCGAAAACTTTGGTTTGTTTTTTTAAGATGACGAAGAGTTTGGATCAAATGAAAAAAAAAACATTAATGTAAAAATGTGCCATTAGTGGACATTTACTGTCAGCTGTAGACCAACGAGGAAAAATGTAAAACACGAAACAAAACACATGCGGAAATATAGAGACTGAGGGAGGTTTTGTGCACGAGGTTAAAGAAATACTTAATTTGATAATGACGACCGTTAAGTTTTCTAATGCCTTCATTTGTAACTTATATGAAAACTTAATAAATATGTGGAATTTAGTAAAGTCTTGAAAAAAATAGACGTCTTTGGACTGTTCAGACAAATCGTCCATTTTTATTTTGTTTTCTTGTAAGTTACGCCAGTATCACAGTTTCAATATTTGTAACTTTATAGTGTATCTTAACAGTCCAGTCAACATATCTTAACAGTCCAGTCATCATATGATCTCACCACATTGCACAGATGTTTCTAAAGTTTTCATACAAGTTGCATTAGAAAATTAACGGATTTAAATATTAGATTTAATTCTCTAACCTTTAACTTCTCTAACCTCGTGCAGAAGACGTGTCTTAGTCTGTTTCCTGCTTTGTTTTCTTTCTTGTTTTATATTCTCGCATATTGTTCTGTTGATTATTATTAAAACACAAACAACGCTGATGGAAAAAGCCCTGGTAGTTCGATTATGTGTCAAACCTTGAAAATATGTGGGAAAAAACTGACATAGCAGGAGAACAACTTTGCATCGAAGAGATCAAACTTATCAAAGTCCTGGCGTAGTCTAGTGGTGAGCGTTTGACTCGAAAATTACGGGTCGCGGGTTCTAAACCTGTCACCGAAATATTCTCCCAACGTTGTGGCGTTATAGTGTGACATTCAATCCCACTATTGGTTTGTAAACAATAATCCAAGAGTTGGCGGTTGTTCATGTTCATTAGATGTCATCCCACTAATCTATCAATTCCAAGTTAGCGACAGCTAGCGTACATAGCCTGGGGTAGCATTGATTTAAATTTTGCGTTGTTAACACTACAGTATCTATTTATCGTTAACCTTTAACATTAAAGTATCTATTTATCGTTAACCTTTAACATTAAAGTATCTATTTATCGTTAACCTTTAACATTAAAGTATATATTTATCGTTAAACATTAAAGTATCTATTTATCGTTAAACATTAAAGTATCTATTTATCGTTAAACATTAAAGTATCTATTCATCGTTAAACATTAAAGTACCTATTTATCGTTAAACATTAAATTACCTATTTATCGTAAACCTTTAACATTAAAGCATCTATTTACCGTTAACCTTTAACATTAAAGTATCTATTCATCATTAACCTTTTATTTCTTGTGGTACAAGTTCACCCCTTCTTTTTTTTTTTTTTGTTCTGTTTCCACTTGTAAGTTTCAAACTAACTGGATGAATCTAGGTTCAAAAATAACACTTACTGATGAATCCTAAAAGCTACGCTACGTTAGAAATTATTACGACAAATTATTGACTGGCTCACAGGATTTCGTTACCAA
>NW_013677608.1:0-4659 GCF_000517525.1 Limulus polyphemus | reverse complement strand
TAATATTTCATTACCAACAGAGACCATTCGGCATCTACACCACAGAGAAACATTAATCTTAATATTTCATTACCAACAGAGACCATTCGGCATCTACACCACAGAGAAACATTAATCTTAATATTTCATTACCAACAGAGACCATTCGGCATCTATACCACAGAGAAACATTAATCTCGATATTTCGTTACCAACAGAGACCATTCGGCATCTACACCACAGAGAAACATTAATCTCGATATTTCGTTACCTACAGAGACCATTCGGCATCTACACCACAGAGAAACATTAATCTCGATATTTGTTACCTACAGAGACCATTCGGCGTCTACACCACAGAGAAACATTAATCTCGAAAGATAAACTAGAAAATCGATAAGTAATTTTGTGATCATTCTGTACCTGAAGTAAAAACACAAATGTTACATTCAATCCGATCAGTAACAGGAAACTACACCGTATTGTGTTCATGGATGCTACATCCGATATAGCACCATAAGCAAGACGTAAAAGGTGAAATGAACGGATTAGTTAGTGTAGAGTATAGGGTGATTTAGAAAGACCAGATGGTCGAGCCGTTATTCTCTCTTTTAGCTTTTATCATAATAAATAAGGATATTGTTTTTAGAACTGAATTCACAAGGGATTAGATACGACAGTCTCGCATCAGCACGTTACGTTCATCTCTTGTTTCTTTTGTCTCATGCAGTAATAAGTAAAGTAATCAGGGCTCCATCTGTCGCTAACAAGCGGAAGGTGGCGCTTCTCTGCTGGAAGAATGAAAAAATACTATAAATAGTTACAATAGAGTATGTTTAAATCGTTACTGACATAGTGAATATTGTGAGGAGCTCTAAAATTATTAATTCACAAATATGTTGTCCTGTAAACTATGAACCTACAATTACATTGTCCTGTAAACTATTAGCCCACAATTACATTGTCCTGTAAACTATTAACCCACAATTACACTGTCTTGTAAGCTAGAAACCTACAACTTCGTTGTCCTGTAATCTATAAACCTACAACTTCGTTGTCCTGTGAATTAGTAACCTACAACTTCGTTGTACTGTGAACTAATAACCTACAATTACGTTGTCCTGTAAGCTAGTAACCTACAACTTCGTTGTCCTGTAAACTAGTAACCTACTATTATCTTGTGTTTTAGAAGAAACATTTTGAAAAATATATCAAAGTTCTTCGCTATAACTGCTAATATGGTGTGTGGTCCTTCCCACAGCATTTAATAGGATTCGAACCTGTGATCTTTCAACCAGGTGTTATAACTGTATTCCATTAAACTGGGTTCTTTCTGTTTTAATCAAATGTAGATGTCAAGGTAAATTTATCTTTGTGCTCATCTATGGTTGTCTACCTTCTTCCGGCTATCTTCATTTAAAGTTATGTAGAGTATCTTCTTCCTGCTATCTTCATTTAAGGTTATGTACAGTACCTTCTTCCTGCTATCTTCAACTATGGCTGTGTACCTTCTTCCGGCTATCTTCATCTATGGTTGTGTTAGTTGTGTACCTTCTCCAGCTAACTTTTTCTTTAGATGGTACTTGATTGAAGATCCGATATTTTCCAGTACCCTATTACTTATTTATCTGTAGGATATATTATTTTCCTGAATGTTATAATATGTTACAATTTATTACTTTATTTATCCTGGCGGTCGATACTCTCAACGCTAATGGCAAAAATGACAGGGAAAGTAAGATACTAGAGTAGTCTAGAAATGAGCGTTATTTATTAAATGAATGTTTTCATTATTTATTTGTTACATAAAACAAAATTACAACATATATTGTTATTGTTCTTTAGGTTAGAACTGTTACTACAGCTAGAAGGATTGCTTTGTAGATATGCAATTACAACAACGCCTTATGACTTTTTCTCATACAATATAAGAAATGGTGATATTTAATTTTTTGTTTAAACATGTTATACCAGCTGATCTCAAAAGCCACTTAAGAGGCGATGGTATTGTCAGATCTTACCTGAATAAGGAAACACACGAAGCTAATATAATAATAGGAAGACAAACACACATGAAGAAAAGTTTTATTAATGGTGGAACATACTACATGTTTCAACAGAACGTTGGTCTGTCTTCTTCAGGTATACAAACAGTATACAAATAGAAATTTTCCTTATGCTTGTAAATATTCGTTTCCCTACTTATTATCGTTGTTAAATCATGTAATCTCAAATCTTTTTTAATGTAAACTCGGGAAAAAGAAGAGGAATTGAATGTCTGAAAACGTTCTGAAAATCGATCATACAGTACGAGTGGTTTTAATCTTCAATTTTCAATCAATTTCTAAAGAACTCGGGACATACACTTGACTGTACTTATTTTTTCTTTATTACAGATTAACTTATATTTTGTAAATGAGAGACGAATTGGTTAACTTATATTGTAAATAAGAGACGAACTGATTAACTTGTATTTTGTAAATGAGGGACGAATTGGTTAACCTATATTTTGTAAATGAGGGACGAATTGATTAACTTATATTTTGTAAATGAGGAATGAATTGATTAACTTATATTTTGTAAATGAGGAATGAATTGGTTAACTTATATATTGTAAATAAGAGACGAACTGATTAACTTATATTTTGTAAATGAGGGACGAATTGATTAACTTAAATTTTGTAAATGAGGGAAGAATTGATTAACTTATATTTTGTAAATAAGAGACGAACTGATTAACTTGTATTTTGTAAATGAGGAATGAATTGGTTAACTTATGTTTTGTAAATAAGAGACGAATTGGTTAACTTATATTTTGTAAATGAGGAATGAATTGGTTAACTTATGTTTTGTAAATAAGAGACGAATTGGTTAACTTATATTTTGTAAATGAGGGACGAATTGGTTAACTTATATTTTGTAAATGAGGGATGAATTGGTTAACTTATATATTGTAAATAAGAGACGAACTGATTAACTTATATTTTGTAAATGAGGGATGAATTGATTAGCTTATATTTTGTAAATGAGGAATGAATTGATTAACTTATATTTTGTAAATGAGGGACGAATTGATTAACTTATATTTTGTAAATGAGGGACGAATTGGTTAACTTATGTTTTGTAAATGAGAATGAATTGGTTAACTTATGTTTTGTAAATGAGGGACGAATTGATTAGCTTATATTTTGTAAATGAGGGATGAATTGGTTAACTTATGTTTTGTAAATGAGGGACGAATTGGTTAACTTATATTTTGTAAATGAGGAACGAATTGGTTAACTTATGTTTTGTAAATGAGGGACGAATTGATTAGCTTATATTTTGTAAATGAGGAATGAATTGATTAACTTTATTTGAAAAGAACGCCTTGAAGGAACGCCTTTTTTAAGTATCCCTGGACTAACTTTATATTTCTGGGCGAGAAAGCCTCTCCTTTGTTAGGATGAGCTAAAAGAAATAAGCCTTTAAAATAAAAACGCCGATTTCATAAATGAAATATATCTACAAAGTAACACTCGTTCCAAAAGGGGAAAAGTAACATCTGTTTGATTCAAAGGATTTATTTAGAGGACTTGTATTACGTAAGAGAACGACGATAAAAGAATTAATACAAAACAACATCAAAAAACCGTTTCTGGATCTTTGGAAATCCACTTCCATGTCTTACTTTACGTAGCAGGTGAAAGAAACCTCCCGTAACTTACTACAAGATTCAACCTTCTCTACAAACTAAACATTTCGTTCTGAAAGTATATCTAACTCTTCAGTAAACATAGTAAAACCAACTTGTTTTTTTTTACCAGAATAACAAAACGGTGTATCCAATCATTACACATTTTATGTTTTCCTGTAGTTCGTGTGATTAACAATGAAAAACGTTTTAAAGAAAACTGAAAAAAACTTTCATACTCCACTTTTAATAAACTAGAGAACGTTTGTTTGTAATTAGGCACAAAGCTACACAATGGGCTATCTGTACTCTGCCCACCACGGGTATCGAAACCCGGATTAGAGCGTTGTAAGTCCGCTGTGCCACTGAGGGGCAAACTAGAGAACGAGACACAAACCGAACAGATCCTGTTGAAAACAAGCAACACAGCTGTTTAAAATCTAGACATCACCTAACCGGATTCTGTTGAAAACATTCAACACTGGTGTTTAAAATCTATACATCACATAACCGGATTCTGTTCAAAACAAGCAACACAGCTGTTTAAAATCTACACATCACATAATTGGGTTCTGTTGAAAATAAGTAACACTGATGTTTAAAATCTAAACATCACATAACCGGATTCTGTTGAAAACAAGTAACAGTACTGTTTAAAATCTAGACATCACATAATCGGGTTCTGTTGAAAACAAGTAACACTTCTGTTTAAAATCTAAACATCACATAACCGGATTCTGTTGAAAACAAGTAACACTGATGTTTAAAATCTAAACATCACATAACCGGATTCTGTTGAAAACAAGTAACACTGATGTTTAAAATCTAAACATCACATAACCGGATTCTGTTGAAAACAAGCAACAGTGCTGTTTAAAATCTAAACATCACATAACCGGATTCTGTTCAAAACAAGCAACAGTGCTGTTTAAAATCTAAACATCACATAACCGGATTCTGTTGAAAACAAGCAACAGTGCTGTTTAAAATCTAAACATCACATAACC
>NW_013677607.1:14564-15172 GCF_000517525.1 Limulus polyphemus | reverse complement strand
ATGACGACCAGATACTACGGGTCCAAATGTTGTAATGTAACTCTTGCCTGATGACAACCAGATACTACGGGTCGAAACGTTGTAATGTAACTCTTGCCTGATGACAACCAGATACTACGGGTCGAAACGTTGTAATGTAACTCTTGCCTGATGACAACCAGATACTATGGGTCGAAACGTTGTAATGTAACTCTTGCCTGATGACAACAAGATACTGTGGGTCGAAACATTGTAATTTAATTCTTGTCTGATGACGACTGGCTACTGTGGGTTGAAACACTGTAATTCCTACTGTAAAAGTTGCTGCTATTGTATTTTTGATTTAAACTCAGTCATGTTTTTGTTTAATTTTCTGTTATGACAGAAATGTGTAGTTAATATTTTGAAGTCTTTTCATTTACTGAAAATAGAGCTTGAAGTAATTTTTTGGTTTTTGTTAAGGGCAATGAAAAGTCTGAACAAGAGCTACAAGAGGAGGAAGAGTTACAGTTGGCGATTGCTTTGTCCAAGTCGGAGGCTGAAACTAAAGGAAAAGGAGTAAGTAGCTGTTTGATGAAATATAGATTATTTAGATAACGATGGGCAAGTTTGGTGTCAGTAGCTCGTCA
>NW_013677607.1:11622-13762 GCF_000517525.1 Limulus polyphemus | reverse complement strand
TGTGTTAGTTTGGTGTCAGTAGCTCGTCAGTGTTGTGCTCCTGCTCGTTAAATAGTGTAAACCTTAGATTATTTAGATACTGATGTGTTAGTTTGGTGTCAGTAGCTCGTCAGTGTTATGCTCCTGTTTGTTAAATAGTGTAAACCTTAGATTATTTAGATACTGATGTGTTAGTTTGGTGTCAGTAGCTCGTCAGTGTTATGCTCCTGTTTGTTAAATAGTGTAAACCTTAGATTATTTAGATACTGATGTGTTAGTTTGGTGTCAGTAGCTCGTCAGTGTTGTGCTCTTGTTCGTTAAATAGTGTAAACCTTAGATTATTTAGATACTGATGTGTTAGTTTGGTGTCAGTAGCTCGTCAGTGTTGTGCTCCTGTTTGTTAAATAGTGTAAACCTTAGATTATTTAGATACTGATGTGCGAGTTTGGTGTCAGTAGCTCGTCAGTATTTTGTTCTTGTTCGTTAAGTAGTGTAAACCTTAGGCTACTGACACCAAACTCGCACATCAGTATCTAAATAATGGAGCACAACACTGACGAGTGTTCGTTAAATAGTGTAAACTCTAGATTATTTAGATACTGATGTGCGAGTTTGGTGTCAGTAGCTCGTCAGCATTGTGCTCCTGTTTGTTAAGTAGTGTAAACCTTAGATTATTTAGATACTGATGTGCGAGTTTGGTGTCAGTAGCTCGTCAGTGTTTTGCTCCTGTTCGTTAAGTAGTGTAAACCTTTATCTTGGTTCTTTACTGTCTCCAGGTATTACAACTTAGTATATCACAGAGAAACGATGATGTGAGAAGTTTTTTCTAAATGTAAACAATAATGATGTTTATTGTACACTGGTACTTTATCTAGTGACTTGTATCACACTTAGTTACTTTATCTAATGATGTTTATTGTACACAGTTACTTTATCTAGTGACTTGTATCACACTTAGTAACTTTATATAATGATGTTTATTGTACACTGTTACTTTATCTAGTGACTTGTATCACACTTAGTTACTTTATCTAATGATGTTTATTGTACACGGTTACTTTATATAATGATGTTTATTGTACACTGTTACTTTATCTAGTGACTTATTTTATACAATATGAACAAATATGTTTTACATTGAGTCCAGTTTTGTAGGTGTAGTAGTTAAATAAAAGTAAATACCAGTGACGATAACTTAACACATAAGTAATAGCTATTGTGATTTGTTCGATTGTGATCATTTCTTTTTTTCTCCCTGTGAGCAGAAAGCCAGAGTAACATCTACAACCAAGTCTAAGCAGTCAAACCAACCTTATTCTTATGGGGTAAGTGAAACAGCCAAAAATATTGTTAACAGCAAGGGGGTGCCTAATTGATGAGATAATTCATTCTAATATTATAAGTATAATTTCACTTTAAGTACATTTCATTTTGTTTACTCCAATCAGAAATTACTGTTAATAGGAAGTTTTCGTTCTGGTTATTGAACTCTTGGGTAAACATTTTACATCATAGTAGTGCTTGTCTGTAGCTTCTTTCTGTGTTCTGCTGATTCCAAAGATACAGTAGACATAGCTAATCCTGATATACCACTGGTACTATTAAAATACTTGGTGTAGATTAGACAGACAAGTGTTCTGAAACTATACATTTAGACAAGGTCAGAAATCTTTACTACTCTCTGACAAATATCCAAATATAATTGTACATGTATTTTTTTACAGGAGGTTGGGAGAGGGGATAAGATTTGGTGGGGGATATCAATGTTAAAAGACCATTCTTGGTCTCCTCTTCATGTACGTCCATCTATTTACAAACATCAATTTTGTCTCCTCTTCATATACGTCCATCTATTTATAAACATCGGGTTTGTCTCCTCTTCATGTACGTCCATCTATTTACAAACATCAATTTTGTCTCCTCTTCATGTACGTCCATCTATTTACAGACATCGGGTTTGTCTCCTCTTCATGTACGTCCATCTATTTACAGACATCGGGTTTGTCTCCTCTTCATATACGTCCACCTATTTACAAACATCGGGTTTGTCTCCTCTTCATGTACGTCCATCTATTTATAAACATCGGGTTTGTCTCCTCTTCATATACGTCCACCTATTTACAAACATCGGGTTTGTCTCCTCTTCATGTACGTCCATCTA
>NW_013677607.1:5808-10824 GCF_000517525.1 Limulus polyphemus | reverse complement strand
ACTTATCAACAAAACTATAACACCAAGAAAACCCACAAGAGTTGGTGGTGGGTGTTGTTGACCTTCAACCACACAAGAGTTGGTGGTGGGTGTTGTTGACCCTCAATCAGACAAGAGTTGGTGGTGGGTGTTGTTGACCCTCAATCAGACAAGAGTTGGTGGTGGGTGTTGTTGATCTTACCTATAGTTTATTGACTCAAACGTTAAGGACATCTGCACAGAGGGTCCTTGGTTTACACCTAATTGCTGAAATAAAAATTGCACTCTACCCAATAAGGCTTGCACTGTAAGAGTGACAGTCAGTCCCATTATTTGATTAGAATAACCCAGTAGTTTTCTTCCCTACAATCTTTCTTTGTGGAGAGTGTATATGTATTATTTACTTGAGTCATTGAAGGGTTATATTCATCAATACTATCCCTGAGATCCTTATGTCAAGCCCCAGAGTGGCTCAGCGGTATGTCTGTGGCCTTACAATGCTTAAAACTGGATTTCGATACTCGTGAAGGGCAGAGCACAGATATCCTATTGTGTAGTTTTGTGCGTAACAACAAACAAACAAACCATATGTCAAGAATCTTCTATTGTAGGTTGTTGTATTTTGTGCATAAACCTTTTGTATTTGATAATTAATTAATTAATTTTCAGTAACCATATTTCTAAGTTTACTTTTGAGACTGTGCTAAACTTTATTTTTCTCAGTAATCAAACTATTTGTTAACATAATTGTGTCTGAATGGCTGAAATTGTTCCCACTTTTGTTGTGTCCCAGCTCGGTACGAGAGCTTACAAGACAAACTGGCACAAATCAGAGATGCCAGAGGAGCACTCGACGCTCTTCGAGAGGACCACCGAGAAAAGTTGAGACTTGAGGCGGAGGAAGCCGAACGTCAACGCCAGTTTCAGATGGCACAGAAACTGGAGATAATGAGAAAGAAAAAACAGGTAATACATTATGTGTTGACCAATCGCTGAACATGTATTTCCTTTTTAAATCATATCTTTAAACAGTAGGGTTAGGGCTAGGAGTGGCCTAATGATAAGCATGCCCAAATTGTTAATCTTTGATCTATTGTTGACATTCCATCTATGAAAACTTGATTTCTCTGGAGTTATAAGAGTGACAGTTAAGTCCCACTCTTCTGTCAGACAAGAGTTGTTAATGGGAGGTGTTGATCAGCTGCATTACTTCTAGTTTATCAGATCAAAATTAAGGATGACTAGTACGGACAGACCTCGTTAGCTCTGCACAAATATCTAACACCAACTAGACAGCATTGATGTCACAATAAATATGTCAGAATGTTATCTAGAAACAATTTCTCTGTAAAGATATATTTGAATTAGATACGAAAGATTCTGTAATTGATATTTATTCACCAAAAATGTTAAAATAAAATAATGTGTGGACAACGTGGGACCTATTGGTCCATCTTGGCTGTCCTGTCCTCTAAACTAAAACTATTAATAAATAAATTAAAAAAAAATCTTAAAGCCAGTCCTTATCATTCAAATACTTATCAAGCTTTTTCTTAAACTCAAATTTACTGCCTCTACAACATCTGAAGGTAACCCATTCCAAAGGGCAACCACCCTTTTAGAAAAATAAAACTGTCTTAGCTAAAGATGATTCCTACCTTGCCAAAACTTATATTTATCATATGCCCCCTAGTTCTGCTATTCTCATTATTAAAAATATGTAAAAAAAGATGAAACATCAACATTATAAATTTCCTTTACAATGATAAACACCTCAATCAGACCCCCCCCCCCAAACTCTTCTTTTTTCAAGAGAAACAATTTCGGAGACTTCAGCCGCACCATTCTTGTAATGCTTCTCTTTCTTGTCTTTCTTAAGGTAAAGAGCCCAATATTACAATTACATTGCCTAACCAATGAAGTTATAGCCTCTTTACACTTATGTTCAGTATTTATTTAGATACAACCTAAAATCCTATTTGCCCTACCACTAGCAACGGCTCACTGCTTGGATGGCTTAAGAGACTGATCAACTATTACACTATTTAGGTTATCCCCATCCAAATTATACTTATAATTGAGATTATTATAACCCAAATTTCAAATAAACAAAGAAAAATAATCTTGTCTGAGACATCATTGATGTATAGAGCTTTACATAAAACTATAATCTTGTCTGAGACATCATTGATGTATAGAGCTTTACATAAAACTATAATCTTGTCTGAGACATCATTGATGTATAGAGCTTTACATAAAACTAGCAAGTTTCTAGTTTTGAACATTTAAGTTTAAAAGTTTATTTTATTAACAAGAAGCGTCGTCCTACAAAAGAAGTTGCTGTGTTTACAGATTAGAATTTGATTAAGTTTAAATATTGATATTGTATGTGATTTATTAGAATACTTTAATGACTTCCTGCAACTTTATTGACCTTCAACCAGACAAGAGTTGGTGGTGGGTGTTGTTGATCTTCAACCACACAAGAGTTGGTGGTGGGTGTTGTTGACCTTCAACCAGTAGTCTAAACTTCCTAACACTGGGTGTACAGTTTTTGGTCGACAGTTATGTAAAGTTGGTTTTTCAGTAGTCCTATCTGCTTGTTAAAGAATATTTTCCCACCTATTGTTATCGTGTTGTGGACTGTATGTAGTTTAACAATTATGCCGTGTCCTGAGTTATTCATTCATATTCCCGAGTGCCCCAGAAAAACTATATAGGGTTTTATGGGATACCCCAGCGTATAACAGTGTCCAGGGGCATGGCTTAATGGGTCATTTAAATGATTGAATTGTTGGTTTGAAAGTATATCTTTATTCAGTATCATTATATATTGCTTTTTCAAATATTTTTGTTACATTTTAATAGTTTATAAGAATGTGTAATACTATGTAATTTCTATTTGCGATGTTTCGGTACATACTTGTATATCTCTACGAATCAGAAATTACAGAACGGAGAGGTTGATGAACTTGATGACTTCCAAAATACTTTAAGAACAACGCTGGAGATTTTTGTCAACAGAATGAAGAGTGACACCAGCAGAGGGCGCCACATAGCCAATGACACATACGTGCAGTCGCTGTTCGTGAATGTCACCAACATGCATGCCCAACTTCTGAAGCACATCCAAGAACAAGATGATCTACGAGGTGGGTTTCTGTATTCTGTAAATGTTAATTCTCGTATCTAAGTTGAAAAGAATATTTATATGAACTTCTTAAATTTCTAGTTGCAATCTTAAAACAGTCAAGACACAGTCTAGTGGCTAGCGAATCTGAAGATTCAAGTTTAGTGGGTCATTGTTGCAAAAATGCACTCTGCACTTTGGGGTCATGGGTGCACTATAAGATTAATGATGTATTGCACTTTTCAACCAAACAAGAGTTGGTGGTGGGTGTTGTTGACCCTCAACCAGACAAGAGTTGGTGGTGGGTGTTGTTGACCCTCAACCAGACAAGAGTTGGTGGTGGGTGTTGTTGACCTTCAACCAGACAAGAGTTGGTGGTAGGTGGTGACCTGACATTGTTTAACTGTTGTAGTCTAAACTTCCTAAAGAGTGACCTGACATTGTTTAACTGTTGTAGTCTAAACTTCCTAAAGAGTGACCTGACATTGTTTAACTGTTGTAGTCTAAACTTCCTAAAGTGTGACCTGACACTGTTTAAATGTTGTAGTCTAAACTTCCTAAAGAGTGACCTGACATTGTTTAACTGTTGTAGTCTAAACTTCCTAAAAAGTGACCTGACATTGTTTAACTGTTGTAGTCTAAACTTCCTAAAGAGTGACCTGATATTGTTTAACTGTTGTAGTCTAAACTTCCTAAAGAGTGACCTGACATTGTTTAACTGTTATAATCTAAACTTCCTAAAGTGTGACCTGACATTGTTTAACTGTTATAATCTAAACTTCCTAAAGTGTGACCTGACATTGTTTAACTGTTGTAGTCTAAACACCCTAAAGAGTGACCTGACATTGTTTAACTGTTGTAGTCTAAACTTCCTAAAGAGTGACCTGACATTGTTTAACTGTTGTAGTCTAAACTTCCTAAAGAGTGACCTGACATTGTTTAACTGTTGTAGTCTAAACATCCTAAAGAGTGACCTGACATAGTTTAACTGTTGTAGTCTAAACTTCCTAAAGAGTGACCTGACATTGTTTAACTGTTGTAGTCTAAACTTCCTAAAGAGTGACCTGACATTGTTTAACTGTTGTAGTCTAAACTTCCTAAAGAGTGACCTGACATTGTTTAACTGTTGTAGTCTAAACTTCCTAAAGAGTGACCTGACATTGTTTAACTGTTTCTTTAGGAAGTATAGACTACAACAGTTAAACAATGTCATGACAGTTAGACTACAACAAACAAATAAAATGGTAAGCCACATTTCAACAAGTTTGAATGAACGAACATATTTTACCTCAGTAAGTTTGGGAGGAGAGAAAGGAACCGAGCTCTGCGTGGTGCTAACTGAAGCAGGAGCGCTTGGAAGTGGACTGGTACGAGGTATTCCTTCTTCATGTCGCTGCTCCCAGTAAGCTCGATTCAAGTAGCGTACCAACTCCGGATCCTGATCTAGCCCACCTAAACTATCTTTTGTCTTGCTTTCCAAAGATCTAGCATCCTCAAATTAGAACTCATATCATGAAATACTGTATCACCAATAATGGTAAAACTAATAAATCAATCTCTAACATGTAAAGTAAAAACCACACATTTTGTTAATAATGAAACAGTTTTTGTCCTCAATCCGTCATACTTTGCAAGTTAAAGAATAACAAAAACTACACTTACCAACATTTTAAGTTCTGCCTTTATATAAAACCGAGAAGTAAGATAGTCAAGAAATAATTATGGTTATGCAACAAATATAGTTCACATCCAATATTCCTCATCCTTTATTGTCCAAGTATTTAAAGATTTTCTGAAGTAATTGACATCGAGATGTGTTGTTTCTTCCAAATTTGTGTCAACATATTATCAAGTAACAGTATTGATTTACAGTGTTTCCATGTTTAACATCAGTATAGATCAAGGGC
>NW_013677607.1:1791-4808 GCF_000517525.1 Limulus polyphemus | reverse complement strand
ACATTTTAAAGAAAGATTTTTAGATAATTTTGGCTTTTTATACAAAATTTTGTATCAATTAAAGAGTATTATTTTTGTTGTTGTTGAGTTAAGATGTCTTTATCCTTCAGACTATTATACTTTATTAAATATTCATCTTTTTTTTCCTGTAACTCAAAAAAATAAAACTTATTTTACAAATGACAAGACACACAATGTTGAAACGGTTACAGGAATATCTACAATTTCAACGAGAAATTGCTATGCAAAGAATGCAGGAACAGGAGCGGGAGATGCAGATACGACAAGAGCAACAGAAACAACAGTATCAAACTATGATCCCTGGGCCTCCCGGTGTTTACCATCCACCCCAGGTACCCTACCTTCCTGCACCTGGATATCCCGTTCAGCAATCGGCAGACGGCTCCCCAGGTCATGTACAGTACCCTGGTCAGTATGGACAACCACCTATGGGTCCTGGCCCTGGACAACAACCTGTTTATCCACCGTATAATATTCAGAGTAAGTTTTTCTTTGAATACACACACACCATTTTTTGTTTTTTTTTCAGTTATGGGCACAATATACAAGTGGCAATCAATCCTGTTGATGGAGCTGCTAGCTGACTGAATCCTGATCTGATGTTTAGCAAGGTTTAAAATTCCAATTCTTAACTAGCTGGTACCATTTTATAAGTGAGGAAATTTTGGTGAAAATCTTTGAAATGAGGTTAATGTGGCTATTACACTGAAATAGGCAAGTAATAATTAGTTGGACTGAGAAAAAAAAACACTTTAAAACATTGGTCAGTTGTTAAACTGATTAGTTTACTTTGCTAAAAGTGGCAGTACCTCACAGGGCCCCGATGTTTGTACAGCTAAATAATATAATCATGCAGTGAACAGTTTGAATTTATACACCATAAAAGTACTGATTAGCCAATAATCATTCTGAAAAAAAAAAAAAATATGCATTGCTTGTGGGGAAAAAAAAGTTGTAATTATGCAACAGTTACTTGAAGTAAAAATAGCTTCAAACAGTAACAGTCAGATTTAATCAAAGTAAATCCATCAACAGTGGTTTACATTTATTTTTTGATGGGCTATTTAACAGACTGTTATAAACCTGATCTAAGCCTAACTTTACTAAATCTACAAATTAAGGTTTCATTAGTTATTCCCAGGTACATCATCCATGTAATAAGTTGTTTACTTTACTTCTAGGTTTGCCTGGTTCCCAGGTACATCATCCATGTAGTAAGTTGTTTACTTTACTTCTAGGTATGCCTGGTTCCCAGGTACATCATCCATGTAGTAAGTTGTTTACTTTACTTCTAGGTATGCCTGGTTCCCAGGTACATCATCCATGTAATAAGTTGTTTACTTTACTTCTAGGAATGCCTGGTTCCCAGGTACATCATCCATGTAATAAGTTGTTTACTTTACTTCTAGGTATGCCTGGTTCCCAAGTACATCATCCATGTAATAAGTTGTTTACTTTACTTCTAGGTATGCCTGGTTCCCAGGTACATCATCCATGTAGTAAGTTGTTTACTTTACTTCTAGGTATGCCTGGTTCCCAGGTACATCATCCATATTCTGCTCCTCCAGTTTTACCAACACCTGCCCCTGTCTCTCAGCCTGTCCCACCAACTTGTTTGGGTTCTCTACCGGCAGGAGTTAGGGGTCCTCCTAACCATCAAGTTGTGCAGGTAGTCCAACCAATGCATGTGCCCTCACCTGCAACTAATCACACCATGCCCCAGCAACTTCAAGGAGTTTCTACAGCTTCGGTGATGGGAACTCACCAGATGGTGCTACCAACAGAGCAGCCAGCTGAAGCTGAATTAATTAGTTTTGATTAAAAATGTTAGGCATTTTGGGAGCATTTTCAATTAAATTCATATATATATATATATATTTTAAAATATAATAAGTTTCTGAAAGAATATGTATGAAGCATCGATCTAGATCTGACCTACTGGGAATTTGTAAGCTTATTTTAACATGTATATATGTTTATTTAGTTTCTTGTAATATCTTTATATATATTTTTTTTCTTCTCATTAAGCCACGTTACATAAAAATTGTAACTAAGATACCTTTGGTTCTCTCAGTTAAAAAAATTCTTTGTAAACCCATGCAAGTGTTTGTATTCAACTATGGTGAACCAGATGTGATGAAGCTTTGTTTACTTGTTACTAGAGGGCGCATGCATCGTTATTTATGTATTATAGGATTGAAGTATTTCGAATATTGAAATGTTGAAGTTCAATCAGACAGTTTTCAGAATTTTTTATTTCCTAATCCTATAAAAAAATTACCAGACCTCTCAGTGAAACCCATAAAAAAATACATTTGAAGGTAGACCTTTATTTTTTAATCAAAAATGTTGTCACAAAATTTTCAGTACTGTAGTCATGACATTACCATAACTATCTGGAATGGATATATGTAATGACTTTGTAGCATTTTTGATGTGGAGAATAATTCAGACTTGATTATTGGAATTATTAAAATTTGGGTGGTAAAACCTGTCATCCTGTGAATAGTGATTGATTTCTTTGTGGATATTTTACAAACGAGAATACAAAATAACATTTATTGTTAGTCAAATGTAAGTTATTTGTATATTTTGGTTTACAGAACCACAAGTATTCTGTAAATGTTACCCTCCACCCACCCCTACAAAATACCAAGTATTCTGTAAATGTTACTCTTCACACACCCCCTACAAAATACCAAATATTCTGTAAATGTTACTCTCCACCCACTCCTACAAAATACCAAATATTCTGTAAATGTTACTCTTCACACACCCCTACAAAATATCAAATATTCTGTAAATGTTACCCTCCACCCACCCCTACAAAATATCAAATATTCTGTAAATGTTACTCTCCACACCCTTACAAAATATCAAATATTCTGTAAATGTTACCCTCCACCCACCCCTACAAAATATCAAATATTCTGTAAATGTTACCCTCCACCCACCCCTACAAAATATCAAATATTCTGTAAATGTTACCCTCCACC
>NW_013677607.1:0-791 GCF_000517525.1 Limulus polyphemus | reverse complement strand
AATAATTCTTTTTTCTTTTTTTACACACAAGCAGAACTTGATTTGTATTTGTAATTATTAAACGTTTTTTCATCAGTTTTAGGGGAACATTAATATTCCTTAGATAAAGGCTAGCTTTAAGTTTCTAGAATGCTCTTCCCACGTGTTGGTTAAACCTGATAACATGTTAGATAAGCCTAATTTTGAGTTCGTTAAGCCTAATATAGTCTGCGAAGGTCAACGAGAATGGCTTCCATTGTGAATTTACAGGTTTTTACCATTGCAACCTATTTTTTAATGCTAGCTTACTGTGCAATAACCAATACTAAATCATCTCTACCCAATCCCGATTGAATGAATCTGTATTTTTCAGCCCGATAGTTTGGAATTTAATGGGCTGCTCTTACACATTCTAGTAGCCTAGGACAACGTTGCTTGTATGGCAGGCCTTCTCAGAGTAGAAGTAAAAACACTCAAGAACCATGAAGTAGTCCATTAAACTTTACCGTGTCTTCACTACCTAAAATACCCTTGAATAAACATCTTTGGTATGGGTTTCAAACATTGAGTAAGTTAAGGATGTGCTGCTGTAGTGTGTTTCAAACACTGAGTAAGTTAAGGACGTGCTGCTGTAGTGTGTTTCAAACATTGAGTAAGTTAAGGATGTGCTGCTGTAGTGTGAGTTTCAAACACTGAGTAAGTTAAGGATGTGCTGCTGTAGTGTGTTTCAAACATTGAGTAAGTTAAGGATGTGCTGCTGTAGTGTGTTTCAAACACTGAGTAAGTTAAGGATGTGCTGCTGTAGTGTGTTT